>NW_027465992.1:0-232730 GCF_049634645.1 Pelodiscus sinensis
GAGCTAACCAGCCCCCCCCGGCACAGCCCGGCGCTAACCGCCCCAGCCGCAGTCCGGCCCCGCCCACCACTAACGGGCTCCCCCCAGCCGGGCCCCGGTACCCCACCGTATCTGAGCAGCCGAGCTTCATCCACCGGGACCTGGCCGCCCGCAACTGCATGTGAGAGCTGGGGCCTTGGGGACCCCGAAACATCAAGGGAGAGGGGCAGGGCCCACGCCCTGGGGAGCCTCTCCAACCCCCACCCTGCCCTCAGGCCTGCCCCCCTCCCCAGCCCCCCCCACCCTGCCCTCAGGCCTGCCCCCCTCCCCAGCCCCCCACCGTACCTCCCAGGCCTGCCCCCCACCCTGCCCTCAGGCCTGCCCCCCTCCCCAGGCCCCCCACCCTGCCCTCAGGCCTGCCCCCTCCCCAGGCCCCCCACCCTACCTCCCAGGCCTGCCCCCCACCCTGCCCTCAGGCCTGCCCCCCTCCCCAGCCCCCCACCCTACCTCCCAGGCCAGCCCCCCCTCCCCAGCCCCCCACCCTGCCCTCAGGCCTGCCCCCCTCCCAGCCCCCCACCCACCTACCTCCCAGGCCTGCCCCTCCTGCCCAGCCCCATGGTTCCCTGGAAGCTGGGTGCTTGGGCAGCTGCCCAGGAGAGTCAGGTGCCAGCAGCGGGTGTGTCTCCGGGTGGTGCACATCCGCACAGCAGGTCATTGAACAAAATTCATGCGTGCCCGGGGGGCGATGGCAGCGGCCCTCGGGCCTCACTGGCACTGCCCCCGCAGGCTGGACGAGAACATGAACGTGTGCGTGGCCGACTTTCGGGCCTCTCCAAGAAGATCTACAACGGGGACTATTACCGGCAGGGCCGGATCGCCAAGATGCCCGTCAAGCTGGATCGCCATCGAGAGCCTGGCCGACCGCGTCTACACCACCAAGAGCGACGTGGTGAGCCCGGCCCCGAGCCCCCGGCCTGCCCCCGGGCCCCCGCCCTGTCCCCAGCCCTCCCGGCCCCCGGCCTGCCCCCGGCCCCCGGCCCCCCGCCCAGCCCCCAGCCCCCAGCCCCCTGCCCCTGGGCCCCGGCGCCCGGCCCCCCGCCCCGAGCCCCCGCCCCCCGGCCCCGCCCCTGGGCCCCGGCCCCCGGCCCCCCGCCCCCCGCCCTGCCCCCCGGCCCCAGCCCCTGCCCCCAGTCCCCGGCCCCCACCCTGCCCCCTGCCCCCGGCCCCCGGCACCCAGCCCCTGCCCCCCGCCCCCTGTCCCCGGTCCCCCAGCCCCTGCCCCCCCGCCCCCGGCCCCCACCCTGCCCCCAGCCCCCACCCCCGGCCCCCGGCCCCCACCCCCTGTCCCCGGTCCCCCGCCCCCTGCCCCCGGCCCCCCACCCTGCCCCCAGCCCCCGCCCCCCACCCTGCCCCCGGCCCCCCGGCCCCCGCCCTGTCCCCAGGCCCCCGGCCCCCGGGCCTGCCCCCGGCCCCCGGCCCCCGCCCTGTCCCCAGCCCCCGCCCCCCCGCCCTGCCCCCGGCCCCAGCCCCTGCCCCCCAGTCCCCGGCCCCCACCCTGCCCCCTGCCCCCGGCCCCCGGCACCCAGCCCCTGCCCCCTCGCCCCCTGTCCCCGGTCCCCCCAGCCCCTGCCCCCCCGCCCCCGGCCCCCCACCCTGCCCCCAGCCCCCACCCCCGGCCCCCGGCCCCCCACCCCCTGTCCCCCGGTCCCCCCGCCCCCCTGCCCCCGGCCCCCACCCTGCCCCCAGCCCCCGCCCCCCACCCTGCCCCCGGCCCCCGGCCCCCGCCTGTCCCCAGCCCCCGGCCCCCGCCCTGAGCCCCCGCCCCCCGGCCCCCGCCCCTGGGCCCCGGCCCCCGGCCCCCGCCCCCCGCCCCTGCCCCCGGCCCCAGCCCCTGCCCCCAGTCCCCGGCCCCCACCCTGCCCCCTGCCCCCGGCCCCCGGCACCCAGCCCCTGCCCCCCGCCCCCTGTCCCCGGTCCCCCAGCCCTGCCCCCCGCCCCCGGGCCCCCACCCTGCCCCCAGCCCCCACCCCCGGCCCCCGGCCCCCACCCCCTGTCCCCGGTCCCCCGCCCCCTGCCCCCGGCCCCCACCCTGCCCCCAGCCCCCGCCCCCCCCACCCTGCCCCCGGCCCCCGGCCCCCCGCCCTGTCCCCAGCCCCCGGCCCCCGGCCTGCCCCCGGCCCCCGGCCCCCGCCCAGCCCCCAGCCCCCAGCCCCTGGGCCCCGGCCCCCGGCCCCCGCCCGGCCCCCCGCCCCCCCGGCCCCGCCCCTGGGGCCCCGGCCCCCCGGCCTCCGCCCCCCGCCCTGCCCCCGGCCCCAGCCCCTGCCCCCAGTCCCCGGCCCCCAGCCCCTGCCCCCCGCCCCCTGCCCCCGGCCCCCGGCCCCCAGCCCCTGCCCCCCGCCCCCTGTCCCCCGGTCCCCCGCCCCTGTCCCCGGCCCCCAGCCCCTGCCCCCCGCCCCCGGCCCCCACCCTGCCCCCAGCCCCCACCCCCGGCCCCCACCCTGCCCCCGGCCCCCGGCCCCCCGCCCCCTGTCCCCGGTCCCCCGGCCCCCCGGCCCCCGCCCCCTGTCCCGCAGCCCCTGCCCCCCGCCCCCGGCCCCCACCCTGCCCCCAGCCCCGGCCCCCCGCCCCCGGCCCCCGCAGCGCTAACCCTCCCTTCCCGCAGTGGTCCTTCGGGGTTACCATGTGGGAGATCGCCACGCGGGGCCAGACGCCGTACCCGGGCGTGGAGAACAGCGAGATCTACGACTACCTACGGCAGGGACACCGCCTCAAACAGCCGCTTGACTGTCTGGATGGACTGTAAGGACCCCCCCCCCCCCCGCCCCCTCATGGCCCATGGCCCCCCCAGAACCCCCCCGCCCCCTCAGGCCCCTGGCCCCCCCCAGAACCCCCCCCGCCCCCTCAGGGCCCCTGGCCCCCCCCAGAACCCTCCCGTCCCCCTCAGGGCCCCTGGCCCCCCAGACCCTCCCATCCCCCTCAGGGCCCCTGGCCCCCCCAGACCCTCCCCGGCCACCTCAGGGCCCCTGGCCCCCCAGACCCTCCCGGCCACCTCAGGGCCCCTGGCCCCCCAGACCCTCCCATCCCCCTCAGGGCCCCCTGGCCCCCCAGACCCCTCCCGGCCACCTCAGGGCCCCTGGCCCCCCAGACCCTCCCATCCCCCTCAGGGCCCCTGGCCCCTCAGACACCCCTCCCCAGCCTCCCCCAGGCTCTTAGAACCCCAGCCACCCTGGGACCCCTCTGCCCTCCAGGGCTTCCCAGCATGCTATGGGGCCATTCCCAGGGACCTGCCCCTCTCTGCAGTGCCCCCCCCCAGCATGGTCCCCTCCCCCCAGCCATTCCCTGTGCGCTGCATCTCAGCCTGTTTAGCCCCCCATGTCTCTGGACCGGCCAAGGGCCCCCCAAGAGCAGCCCCCCCACATCTCCAGGGCCCCCCAAGAGCAGCCCCCCCATGTCTCCAGGGCCCCCCAAGAGCAGCCCCCCACGTCTCCAGGGGCCCCCGGGAGCAGCCCCCCTCATCTCCAGGGCCCCCGAGAGCAGCCCCCCCACATCTCCAGGGCCCCCCGAGAGCAGCCCCCCACGTCTCCAGGGCCCCCTGAGAACAGCCCCCCACGCCTCCAGGGCCCCCCGAGAGCAGCCCCCCACGTCTCCAGGGCCCCCCGGGAGAAGCCCCCCACGTCTCCAGGGCCCCCCCGAGAGCAGCCCCCCACGTCTCCAGGGCCCCCCGGGAGAAGCCCCCCACGTCTCCAGGGCCCCCCGAGAGCAGCCCCCCCACGTCTCCAGGGGCCCCCCGGGAGAAGCCCCCCACGTCTCCAGGGCCCCCTGAGAACAGCCCCCCACGCCTCCAGGGCCCCCGAGAGCAGCCCCCCACGTCTCCAGGGCCCCCCGGGAGAAGCCCCCCACGTCTCCAGGGCCCCCGAGAGCAGCCCCCCACGTCTCCAGGCCCCCCCGGGAGCAGCCCCCGGCCGGTGGAGGCAGCCCCGCTCAACGCCGGCCCCATCTCCCCAGGTACGAGCTGATGAGCCGGTGCTGGGCGCTGCAGCCCCAGGAGCGCCCCCACCTTCGAGGCGCTGTCCGGGGAGCTGGAGAAGATCCTGCAGGGCCTCCCGCCCGCCCAGGGCCCCGACGAGATCCTCTACGTCAACATGGAGGAGGGGGGCGCGGAGCGGGGCGCCGTGGGGGGGGCCGGGCACCGAGCTGCCGGCGAAGCAGCCGCTGTCCCCCAAGGGGGAGGTGACGGCCCAGGTGCACCGGGCCGAGGGGGCGGGGCGTTACGTGCTGTGCCCCGCCCCCTCGGAGACCGGCCCGCCAGCCGGGCGCGACCCCCTCCGCCGCCCCCACGCCCTGCGCCGCCTCTGAGAAGGGGGCCTGAGGGGGGGCTGGTACCTCTGGGCCCCAAGCCCCGTCGTGCTGGCAGAGATGGGGGGCCAGCCGGGGGTGGGCGGAGGTCCCCACCAGCCGCCCCGTTGTCTGTCTGACCCTGAGCTCCTGCCCCCCACCCTGGGCTCCTGCCCCCCATCTCCTGTCTGACCCACCAGCTGTGGGCTCCTGCCCCCCATTTCCTCTCTGCCCCCCACCTAACTCCATTCTCTGACAGTTCCTCCCCCCATCTCCTGAACAGGGGAACTCCCTCCCCCCCCCCCCCCGCCAGGCATCCTTCCCTGCCCCACTCCCCAGCCCCAGCTCCCCCAGGGCGGGCCTCTCCTGTGGGGCTGGGCATGGCCAGTCTCTGGGGGGCCAGGCCTGAGCAGGGTGAGAAAGGGGACTTTGTCCCTTTCTGGCTGGGCCCCTGCCCCTCTTGGGCCCAGCACTACTCCTCTCCAGCTGTTTCACTGCCATAGGGCGGGTCGTGGCGCGGCCCCTGCCCTCGCCGGACACAGGAAAGGGACAATGCCGGGACAGGGCGGAGCTGCCCCACAGCGCTGGGCCCCCCAGCCGGGCCGCCCTAGAGCCACGGGTACGAAGGACGCCGGAGACCCATCCGGAGCATTTCGGGAAGAGCCGCGGCGCGGGGGCCGGCTCCGAGCGCCCGTCTGCGCGCTGCCACGAGGGGTCCCGGTGCCCAGCCGGCTCGGGGTGCTCGGCTCCCCCCAGCAACGGACAGACTCTGTGTGCACGGTGCCTACGGAACGGCAGCTCCGGTTTCGAAAGGCCCCCGTCCGGGCGCAGCGCCCCGCGTTCGCCACCACCGTGCTTATAAAGAAAGGCTTTTGTTACAGAACCACCCAGCCTGCGCCGCTTTCCTTCCTGCCTCAGACAACTCCGCGGGCAGTGGGGGCTAGTGGTGAGAGCGGGGGCGGGGAGCCAGGCCTCCTGGGAGCTCTCCCGTCTCTGGGTGGCAGTGGGGGCTAGTGGTGAGAGCAGGGGGCGGGGAGCCAGGCCTCCTGGGAGCTCTCCCCTCTCTGGGTGGCAGTGGGGGCTAGTGGTGAGAGCAGGGGCGGGGAGCCAGGCCTCCTGGGAGCTCTCCCCTCGTCTGGGTGGCAGTGGAGGCTAGTGGTGAGAGCGGGGGCGGGGAGCCAGGCCTCCTGGGAGCTCTCCCCTCTCTGGGTGGCAGTGGGGGCTAGTGGTGAGAGCAGGGGCGGGGAGCCAGGCCTCCTGGGAGCTCTCCCCTCTCTGGGTGGCAGTGGGGGCTAGTGGTGAGAGCGGGGGCGGGGAGCCAGGCCTCCTGGGAGCTCTCCCCTCTCTGGGTGGCAGTGGGGGCTAGTGGTGAGAGCGGGGGCGGGGAGCCAGGCCTCCTGGGAGCTCTCCCCTCTCTGGGTGGCAGCGGGGGCGGGGAGCCAGGCCTCCTGGGAGCTCTCCCCTCTCTGGGTGGCAGTGGGGGCTAGTGGTGAGAGCAGGGGCGGGGAGCCAGGCCTCCTGGGAGCTCTCCCCCTCTCTGGGTGGCAGTGGGGGCTAGTGGTGAGAGCGGGGGCGGGGAGCCAGGCCTCCTGGGAGCTCTCCCGTCTCTGGGTGGCAGTGGGGGCTAGTGGTGAGAGCAGGGGCGGGGAGCCAGGCCTCCTGGGAGCTCTCCCCTCTCTGGGTGGCAGTGGGGGCTAGTGGTGAGAGCAGGGGCGGGGAGCCAGGCCTCCTGGGAGCTCTCCCCTCTCTGGGTGGCAGTGGAGGCTAGTGGTGAGAGCGGGGGCGGGGAGCCAGGCCTCCTGGGAGCTCTCCCGTCTCTGGGTGGCAGTGGGGGCTAGTGGTGAGAGCAGGGGCGGGGAGCCAGGCCTCCTGGGCGCTCTCCCCTCTCTGGGTGGGAGTGGGGGCTAGTGGTGAGAGCAGGGGCGGGGAGCCAGGCCTCCTGGGAGCTCTCCCCTCTCTGGGTGGCAGTGGGGGCTAGTGGTGAGAGCAGGGGCGGGGAGCCAGGCCTCCTGGGAGCTCTCCCCTCTCTGGGTGGCAGTGGGGGCTAGTGGTGAGAGTGGGGGCGGGGAGCCAGGCCTCCTGGGAGCTCTCCCCTCTCTGGGTGGGAGTGGGGGCTAGTGGTGAGAGCAAGGGGCGGGGAGCCAGGCCTCCTGGGTGGGAGTGGGGGCTAGTGGTGAGAGCAGGGGCGGGGAGCCAGGCCTCCTGGGAGCTCTCCCCTCTCTGGGTGGCAGTGGGGGCTAGTGGTGAGAGCAGGGGCGGGGAGCCAGGCCTCCTGGGAGCTCTCCCCTCTCTGGGTGGCAGTGGGGGCTAGTGGTGAGAGCAGGGGCGGGGAGCCAGGCCTCCTGGGAGCTCTCCCCTCTCTGGGTGGGAGTGGGGGCTAGTGGTGAGAGCAGGGGCGGGGAGCCAGGCCTCCTGGGAGCTCTCCCCTCTCTGGGTGGCAGTGGGGGCTAGTGGTGAGAGCAGGGGCGGGGAGCCAGTGTCATTAATTTGCCGCGTGTAGCGGGGCAGGGCCGGTCTCTGTGCCCCGAGAACAGCCTGTTCCAGCCCCACGTGCTCCTGGCAGGTGGGGGATCAGTGGGGCTGGGCAGGCGGAGCCCAGGTGGGAGGTGGCACAGCCCCCGCCCCGTCAGGTGAGACCCCCCTGCAGGCAGGCCTGGTGGGGCTGGGCAGGCCCGGGTGCTGCTGAGTTGCCAGCCAAGGAGCGGGCAGGTGCCCGAGGGTGGGGGCCCCTCCAGGGTGGGGCCTGTGGGTTGTGACGCTCCAGCGGGGGGCACTGTGCCCCCCCCAACCGGTCTGGGCCCCACAAGCTGGCCAGGGCAGGGGGGCCCCTGGCTGGCGCACTGGGTGCGTTTTGTGCCTCCGTCTTCCCAGACTCACCCAGCCTCCGAGGCAGCCCAGGGCAGGGGGGCAGAGCGGGCCAGCTGCCAAGCCCGTGGGGCCGGATGCGACGCCCCCGCGGGGGCTGGCGGGATGGCCGAGTCCGAGAACTCGCGGTGAGCAGGGGGGCCGGTGGGCGCCGGTCTGGGGAAAGGGGGGAGCCAGGCCCCCAGGTGTTACGGGTGCTGGTTCGGGGGCAGGCTCGCCTGGGTCCCCTTCCCGGCCAGAACCTGAGGGCGCACGTCCCAGGGAGCCGAGGTCCCCCCGCGGGGGTCAGTCCCGGGGCGGCGGCGACCGACTGCCTGTGGGTCCGACCGAGGCTCCGTGGCCGTGGGGAGGGGGGGACGCGCCCAGCCGGCCCACGCACGCTGGCAAACGAGGGCCACGGGGACGGAGCCCACGGGAGGAAGGAAAACGGCCTTGGCCCAGGACGCCCGTGGCCCCGAGCCAGCTGGCACACGGACGCGGCGGCTCGGCGCACGGGCCAGGGGCTCCTTCCGCTCGCGGCCGCCGCGGAACTGAGCCGCCAAGACCCGGGGGGCAGAGCCGGAACAAAGGCTGCCCAGTGCGGCCGCCCGCCCTCCGCAAGCGCCCCCGGCCCGGGGACTAAGCCCCTTGGCAGCGGCCCTGCGCTCCGGGGCTGTTCCGCAAACTGAGCCGGCAGGAGCCGAGGTGCCAAGTTCCCGCGTCGTCCGGCCCCTCGGCAGCCCGGTTACACAACGGGATTCACAGCGGCTCCCGCCCCCTCCCGGCATCGGGCCTGCGCTCCCCCCGGCCCTGCCCTGCTCTGCCCCCGGCCCTGCCCTGTCCTGCCCCCAGCCCTGCCGGTGCCCCTCGCCCTGCCCTGTCCTCCCCCCGGCCCTGCCGGTGCCCCTCGCCCTGCCCTGTCCTCCCCTGGCCCTGCCGGTGCCCCTCGCCCTGCCCTGTCCTCCCCTGGCCCTGCCGGTGCCCCTCGCCCTGCCCTGTCCTCCCCCGGCCCTGCCCTGCCCCTCGCCCTGCCCTGTCCTCCCCTGGCCCTGCCGGTGCCCCTCGCCCTGCCCTGTCCTCCCCCGGCCCTGCCCTGCCCCTCGCCCTGCCCTGTCCTCCCCTGGCCCTGCCGGTGCCCCTCGCCCTGCCCTGTCCTCCCCCCGGCCCTGCCGGTGCCCCTCGCCCTGCCCTGTCCTCCCCTGGCCCTGCCGGTGCCCCTCGCCCTGCCCTGTCCTCCCCCGGCCCTGCCCTGCCCCTCGCCCTGCCCTGTCCTCCCCCGGCCCTGCCCTGCCCCTCGCCCTGCCCTGCGCTCCCCCGGCCCTGCCCTGCCCTGCTCCCGGCCCTGCCCTGCGCTCCCCTGGCCCTGCCCTGTCCTCCCCTGGCCCTGCCGGTGCCCCTCGCCCTGCCCTGTCCTCCCCCCGGCCCTGCCGGTGCCCCTCGCCCTGCCCTGTCCTCCCCTGGCCTTGCCGGTGCCCCTCGCCCTGCCCTGTCCTCCCCCCGGCCCTGCCGGTGCCCCTCGCCCTGCCCTGTCCTCCCCCGGCCCTGCCCTGCCCCTCGCCCTGCCCTGTCCTCCCCCGGCCCTGCCGGTGCCCCTCGCCCTGCCCTGTCCTCCCCTGGCCTTGCCGGTGCCCCTCGCCCTGCCCTGTCCTCCCCCCGGCCCTGCCGGTGCCCCTCACCCTGCCCTGTCCTGCCCTGGCCCTGCCGGTGCCCCTCGCCCTGCCCTGTCCTCCCCCCGGCCCTGCCGGTGCCCCTCGCCCTGACCTGTCCTCCCCCCGGCCCTGCCGGTGCCCCTCGCCCTGCCCTGCCGGTGCCCCTCGCCCTGCCCTGTCCTCCCCCCAGCCCTGCCGGTGCCCCTCACTCCTGCCCCACAGCCCAGCCCTGCCGGTGCCCCTCACTGCTGCCCGCAGGCCTCTTTGAGATGTTTCCTGGAGGGAGCTTAGCTCCAGCCGTGGCCCTTGGCGCCCCCCCGGTTCCCATCAGGCCCCACCCGGGGCTTGGGCCTCTCTTGCCAGCAGACCAGAAGTCCCGCCGCCCCCCGCTATCTCCTGGCACGGGCCGCCCGTCAATCACCGGCTGAACAAACGAACCTGACACCCCCCCAATCTGCGGATCAGTGTCACGTAACCCGGCGGCGTGGGGCTGTCGCCAGCCCTTCCCGCTGTCACGCGCCGGCCCCGGGGCCTCCCGTCGCCTTTATAACGCAGCCGGGGCGCCCGGGCCGGCACGGACGGGCCATGGCCACCGTGGTGCTAGCCCTGCTCCTGGCCGCCGGCCCCTTCCCGCGCTGGACGGTCGCCTCGGTGAGTACTGCCACCCAGGGGCTGCTTTGCCCCGGCCCCCAGCCCTGGCCCGGGGGGAACCCTGCTGGGGCAGCAGGCGGGGCCACCCCTGTCCGAGCTGCGTGGCCCTCAGTGTGCCCCAGGGTTCCCCGGCCCCGGTGCTCGGCCCCAGAGGTGGCCGCATTCCCCTGGGGCAGGGGCGCGGGACCTGGCGCCTCAGTAACGGGTCTCCCCCCCCCCCCAGGCCGCCCAGCAGAACCTGAGCAGCGTGATGGACGCCAGCGGGCGCTGCGTCTGCACCGTCGTCCTGCCGGACAGCACCTTCCCCCTGCAGCGCATGGAGCTGCTGGAAGCAGCCGCCCGCAACCTCAGCCTCAGCCTGCAGCAGGAGCGGGCAAAGGTGAGACGGGGGGGGGCACGAGAGGTGCCGGGCGGCAGGGGGCCCAGCTACACCACCACTTCCCAGTGTGACCTGGGGCAAGGGCAGCACCGGCCGTGGGGCTGGTCCCTGCCGGCCCCTGCCTGGGGCCCACAAAGCCAGTCTGGAGCCCAGGACCCCGGATCAGCCCCGGGACAGCCCGAGGGGCAGGGCACTGTCCTGGCACAACACGGTGTGGTACAGCTGCCCTCTGCTGGCCTGCCGCAGGGCCGCGCTCCGGCCTCCGCAGCTCCGCGTTTAATCCGGAGTCACTCCCGTCTGCAACGGGGGGCAGGGCCGCGCTCCGGCCTCCGCAGCTCCGCGTTTAATCCGGAGTCACTCCCGTCTGCAACGGGGGCAGGGCCGCGCTCCGGCCTCCGCAGCTCCGGGTTTAATCCAGAGTCACTCCCGTCTGCAACGGGGGCAGGGCCGCGCTCCGGCCTCCGCAGCTCCGCGTTTAATCCAGAGTCACTCCCGTCTGCAACGGGGGCAGGGCCGCGCTCCGGCCTCCGCAGCTCCGCGTTTAATCCGGAGTCACTCCCGTCTGCAACGGGGGCAGGGCCGCGCTCCGGCCTCCGCAGCTCCGCGTTTAATCCGGAGTCACTCCCGTCTGCAACAGGGGCAGGGCCGCGCTCCGCAGCTCCGCGTTTAATCCGGAGTCACTCCCGTCTGCAACGGGGGCAGGGCCGCGCTCCGGCCTCCGCAGCTCCGGGTTTAATCCGGAGTCACTCCCGTCTGCAACAGGGGCAGGGCCGCGCTCCGGCCTCCGCAGCTCCGCGTTTAATCCAGAGTCACTCCCGACTGCAATGGGGGCAGAGCAGGTTCTGATCTCAGCAGCTCCGCGTTTAACCCGGAGTCACTCCCGACTGCAACGGGGGCAGAGCAGGTTCTGATCTCAGCAGCTCCGGGTTTAATCCGGAGTCACTCCCGACTGCAACGGGGGCAGGGCAGGTTCTGATCTCAGCAGCTCCGGGTTTAATCCGGAGTCGCTTCCGACTGCAACGGGGGCAGGGCAGGTTCTGATCTCAGGAGCTCCGGGTTTAATCCGGAGTCACTCCCGACTGCAACGGGGGTGTGACGGCGCGTTGGGGGTTCCCCGTCTCCTGCACCCCGAAATGGCACAAACAGACTGCACCAGCCAGTGGAATTGAGGGTGGTTTATTGCTCCTCCAGCACAGCGCAGCACAGATGTAATCTGGTTACAGGAACTGGGCTAGGATGCCTCAGGCCCCCTTGAGATGGGGGAGACTGGGCCCCTAAACTCCAGCCCCTTCTCCTAGGCTCTCCTCCATGCCCTCCGACAGCCAGCAACCAACTCCCTAACTTCCAGCCCTGCCCCCCAGCCAAGGCAGCATTCCACCTTCCTTTGTTCCTCTCCATGGGGGGTGTCTGGCCACTGGTTTGCATAGTGACTCATCCTGTTTTGCTGGGTCGTGGTACCCACGGCAGCCAGTGGGGGTTCCCCCAGAGCCAGCAGCATAGAAACCAGCCAGGTACCCCCACTACGTCACAGTTCTCCCCCCTCCGAGAGCGAACTGAGCAGGGTCACTCCGCTCGTGACCTAGGGAAGTTCGGGTCCTCTGCGTGGGAACCCGCCCCGGGGACATGGGTGCTCCCCTTGACTCGGGCCGGCCGTGGCGAGGCCCCACATGAATTGGCTTCCCTCTGTCCACTCGCCGCCCCGCTCCAGGGTGACTGGCCCAGGCCTGTCCTCGGGGGTCACACCCACCCTTCCGCTGGCCTTGATCTCTGGCCGGGGTCTCTCGGGCCGGGGCCATGAGCCCAGCGAGCCTTCTCTGGACAGCCAGGGCGGCTTCCACCCCCGATGCTCCATCCAGGGAGGACTTCCCCTCCCATAACTCTCTCAGCCAGCCCAGAGGGTCTATCTGGGGTAGAGACCCCCAAGCCGCTTTCCTCCTGTCTTGGGCCTTCCCGCCCCTCTGGCAGGAGTCACAGGACCGGCAGTACCGCTGCACGGCTGTAAAGATTCCCGGCCAATAGAAGTGCTGGAGCAGCTTCAGCCGGGTGCTCCGGATCCCCCGGTGGCCCCCAATGGGGAAATCGTGGGCCAAATACAGCAGCTCAAGGCGATACTTTCGGGGGACGACCAGCTGCCGCTCTACCCTCCATGCCCTCGCCTTCCTGGGGAGGAGCCACTCACGGAACAGGAGCCCACGCTCCCGCAGGAATCTCTCCTGGCCACCTCTCCCCCGGGGCTGAGCTGCACGGAGGCCAGCCTGGTCCCTCAGCCTCTGCAAGGAGGGGTCTGCCTGCACCTCAGCCTGGAATTCAGCTGCTGAGGCAGGGATCGGGACCTGTCCCCCACCTCTGCCTAGGTCCGGAGTCCCAGCCTGGCTGGACCCCGTGTCCACTGGGATGGGACCCTGAGGATGCTGCCAGGAGTCCTTCCCTGGACCCACGTTGTCAGCCCCCCGCTGGCTCTGGCTCCGGGTAGTGGCTAGAGCCCGCTGGGATTCATGGGGCCACTCCTCTAGGTCGTTCCCCATCAGCACCTCGGTGGGCAAGTGCGGGTGCACCCCCACTTCCTTGAGGCCTTCCTTCGCCCCCCATTTCAGATGCACCCTGGCTACAGGCACCTTAAACGGGGACCCGTCTATGCCCTTCAGGGTCAGCTGCGCGTGGGGTAGTATCCGCTCCGGGGCCACTATGTCGGATCGGGCCAGAGTCACCTCCGCCCCCGTGTCCCAGAAGCCCGTCACCTTCCTACCATCCACCTCCAGGGGTATGAGGCACTCGCTCCGCAGGGGCCGTCCTGCCCCCACCCGGTACACGGAGAAATCCGCCTCCTGAGAATCAGACCTCCCAGGGGAGGTGCACTGAGCATCCTTCCCCTCTCTCTGAGCTGAGGTTTGCCTGCCCGCCCCTGCCTCTGGGGCAGCCTGCCCTTCCTCCCGCCCCAGCCAGTTAACCCTGGACAGTCCCCGGTCCTGGGACCTGGTGCACTGAGCCCTCTTGTGGCCTTTTTGCCCACAGCGATGGCAAGTTAGGCTTTGGGCTGTCTCTGTCCAGGCCCTGGCTGGTTCTCTGGGGCGCAGACGACCTGTTCCTTGGTCTCGCCCCGTAGTTGACTCCCTCCGTCGCTCAGCCGAGATCCGGTCTCTGCGCGGTTCCCTTTCTCTCCGGGACTCCCGTTCACACCCGGACCGGCTCTCCGTGAACTCATCCGCCAGTCTCCCGGCCTCCTGGGGGTTCTCTGGTCTCCGGTCCTTGAGCCACAGCCTCAGTTTGGGTGGGCACGCTTCATAGAACTGCTCCATCATGACCAGCTTGAGCAGCTCCTCTGCGGTCTGGGCTCCAACTCCAGACACCCACTTGCGGCAGTATTGCGCCAGGCGGGAGGCCAGGTCCACATAGGTCTCCCGTGGCCCTTTCTGTACCCCCTGGAACTTCTTCCTGTATATCTCGGGGGTCAGCCCGAACTTGTGCAGCAGGGCCTCCTTGACTCGGTTGTAATCCCCTGGCTGTAGGTCCTCCAGCTGACTGAGCACTCCGGCCGCCTCCTGGCTCAGTGCGGGGATGAGCTCCTGCAGCCAGTCAGCTGGGGGAACCCGTTGCAGTCCACAGGCCCTCTCAAAGGCGCTGAGGAACCCGTCTATGTCACCCATGTCCTTCAATTGGGCCACCATGAGCCTCTCCAAGCGTCTGGCAGTCCTGGGACCCTGGGGCCCATCCGCACTTGGCGCAGCCGGTGCCCCGCCGGTTCTCCGCTCTGCCATGGCCAGCTCATGCTGCCGCTGCCTCTCTCGATCTTGGCGCTCCTTCTCTCGGTCCTCTACTTCCAATTCCCTGATCCGCAGCTGGATCTCCAGCCGCCGCAGCTCCGCTGGGCTGGCCCCTGCCCTAGATGGGCTACGGCTTGCAGGCCTCCCGGGAGACGCTGTCTCATCTCTCCGGTGGGTTCCAGCGCTCCTCCCCCTCTCTGAGCCTGACACACTCTCAGGGGGGGTCTGGCTGCTTCCCCTGGGGACAAGATCCTGGCCCTGTGGCTGGTCATTCTCTTCCAGCTGGGTAATCAGCTGGGCCTTGGTTGCTTTCCGCACAGGCAAGCCCCTCTCTCTGCACAGCCCCACCAGTTCTGCCTTCAAGAGTCGGGCGTAGGCCATCTGCCCGCTGGGCCCCTCGGTGCAGACTCACCAGTCTAGTGCTGCAGCGCCCCACGATTCCCAGGAACCGCTTCGCTCTGTCTCCAGTACGCCTGGCTCCAGGGCTCTTGCTTCTACTGCGCCTTGTCGCTTGCCGCTGGGAGCTTCATCCACGGGGTGCAGTGCATCCCACTCCTGACACCAGTGTGACGGCGCGTTGGGGGTTCCCCGTCTCCTGCACCCCGAAATGGCACAAACAGACTGCACCAGCCAGTGGAATTGAGGGTGGTTTATTGCTCCTCCAGCACAGCGCAGCACAGATGTAATCTGGTTACAGGAACTGGGCTAGGATGCCTCAGGCCCCCTTGAGATGGGGGAGACTGGGCCCCTAAACTCCAGCCCCTTCTCCTAGGCTCTCCTCCATGCCCTCCGACAGCCAGCAACCAACTCCCTAACTTCCAGCCCTGCCCCCCAGCCAAGGCAGCATTCCACCTTCCTTTGTTCCTCTCCATGGGGGGTGTCTGGCCACTGGTTTGCATAGTGACTCATCCTGTTTTGCTGGGTCGTGGTACCCACGGCAGCCAGTGGGGGTTCCCCCAGAGCCAGCAGCATAGAAACCAGCCAGGTACCCCCACTACGTCACAGGGGGCAGAGCAGGTTTTGATCTCAGCAGCTCCGCGTTTAATCCGGAGTCGCTCCCGACTGCAACGGGGGCAGAGCAAGTTTTGATCTCAGCAGCTCCGGGTTTAATCCGGAGTCACTCCCGACTGCAACGGGGGCAGAGCAGGTTTTGATCTCAGCAGCTCCGGGTTTAATCCGGAGTCACTCCCGACTGCAACGGGGGCAGAGCAGGTTCTGATCTCAGCAGCTCTGAGTTTAATCCGGAGTCGCTCCCGACTGCAACGGGGGCAGAGCAGGTTCTGATCTCAGCAGCTCCGGGTTTAATCTGGAGTCACTCCCACTGCAACAGGGGCAGGGCGGAGTCTCACCCAAGGGAGCGATGTGGGTTTATCCAGCTGAGGTCTGACACCCCCTTTGCTTCCTCCCCCGGCAGCTGCAGGATTACGGGCAGCGCCTGGTGCGGTACGAGGCCAGGCTGTGGAACGCCAGCCGCCGGCTGGAGCTGCTGGGAGTGGGCGAGCTGAGCCCCGCGCCGCTGGACTTCCAGGACCTGCGGCAGGAGATCGGCGAGATGGAGTCCTTCGTGGGTCACCTCCGCTCCTCCCTCAACGGCAGCGACGCCGCGGTGGAAGTGGTGCACCAGGAGGTGCGCATCGCGCAGGGCGGGGGCGGGGCCCGGGGGCTGGGCTCAGACCCCTGGAGGGCAGGAACAGGCTGGCCTGGGGGGTAGAGATGCACCGTAGGGGCATTCGGGGCGACCCCCCCAGATCCCAGTGGGGCTCAGGCTCCCGGCTGGGCGTCGTGTCCGCACACGGTAAGAACCGCCCCGAGGCGGAGGAATCGCTGCGGCGTGCCGTGATTGGCGGAAGAATCAGCCTATCGCAAGTGCGTGCCGCGCTCTCGCGCCCTTTCCTCAACACAGGCCACGCCCCCAGGGGATAATCCACCTAAACTCCGCCCCCGGAAGAGGGTCGTGGGCCCCCCCACCCCGGCCCATCCCCTGCTGGGGTGGGGCTCACACAGGGGAGGGCCCCAGACACCGACCCACGGCCAGGCTGGGCCTTTCCTGGGCTAGTGGCTTTGGGTCCAGCCTGCAGGACCCCTGCCTGCTCCTGTGGCTCTTCCCCCCCAGCCCTGCTTCCCGGGGCGGGTCCGGGCTCTCGGCAGACTCAGGCAGCCTGACTCCGCTGCTTCTGCTCAGATCCCGGTTTCACGCTCTTCCTGGCCCCCACGAGGGCTGGAAACGTCACCGGCTCCCGGTCAGGCAAAGCTCCAAGAACAGGTTGACCTCGGCCGGCGCGACTCCTGCCTCGTTCGCGACCAGTGTCCTGCCCAAAGAGCCTGGCGGAGCGTGTCGGCTGGGGAGCCCCGTCCCCTTCAGGGCGTCTCTTCCCTCTGGGCGGTGTCTGCTCCGCCGCGTCCGCAAGGATAACGAGGCAGGCGCCACTGGAGCGTTAAGGCCCAGGCCAGGGGACCGCTGGGGAGCCGGCGGTTTGGCGGGAGAGGTCTGGCTGTTGGCCACAGACTCGTCCGTAGCCCCATGGGGCCTACGCTGCTTCCACCAGGCGCCGCCCCCCGCTCGCAGCTGTCCCTCGTCCGGCCGCGTCTCCGGTAACACCTTCCAGTCGGCCCCGAGCGCCGCAGACGGAGGGCTCGGGGCCTCAGTCGCTCTTGACTCCTGCCCAATGTCTGGGTCTTTCAGCTCTTTGTGACCTTCTGCCGCCCCACCAGCTCCATCCTGCCCTTTGTCAACGTCCGGCGCAGGCCCCTCATCGACCGGCGCTGGAGGTGCCCCCTCAGCTACCTCCTGCGCAAGCCCCAGAAGGCCCGGGCGTGCGAGCTCCTGGAGGCCCCCCGGCGGCCGGGCGAGCCCAGGGAGGACTATGTCATCCTGGCACCCCGGCCGTGGGACAGGAGGTCGCACAAAAGGTCCTTCGCCTGCTGGAGGGCGCAGTGAGCCAGGCCAGGCCCCGGAGTGGAAGACCGAGGATGGGGCAGTAGGACCAGGATCCTCGCTCACCCAGAAGCCGCCCGGGGCCTGCCTGAAGGCCACTGTCCCCCCGCCCAGGGCTTGGACGCCCCAGGAGCCTGCTGCCCAGAGTCACATTGAACCCACGGCGTCATCGTCCCCACTCGGCTCCGCCCACGGCCTTTCGGCTCCTGGCACGTGGCAGTCGGGTTGGCCAACGCCCTGGCCACAGGGCTGCTGCAGCGGGCTTGTCCGGAGCGCCGCCAGCTGAGTCCAGCCCCGCGCCTCTCCAGATATTGCAACCTGAGGGCACGGGCTGGCAGCCTTCTCTCCTCCAGCCCCTGCCAGCGCCTGGCTAGCCCCAGCCGAGCACATGGCCTGCTGCCTCTCTGGCCCGCGGCCCTGGCCAGCTCTTGGATTTCCATCCAGGGCAATGTTCCTGGACCTCTCTCCGGGGCTCACCAAGCCCCCTGCCGCTGACACAGCCCTGCGGCGGTGAGTGCCGCAGGTGAATTGCCCCAGGGCGCCACTTCAAACCAACTGTGACGGCACCGTGGCGCAGTTCACTAGCTTTTGGCCAGGCTCCCCCCGGCCCCGGCTCAGTGGGTCGCACCCTCGTTCCGTGGCTTGCTGAACCTCCGTGGTCCTAGACACGGCTCGTCGTGCACGCGTTCACTCGCCCGCCCCGTGCAACGGCAGCAATAGTGCACACAAGCTGGGAGCAGAGCGGGGAAACGTGCGCCGGCCGGCAGGGTCCAGCTCCCCCAAAATCCTCAGTTCACCCCGAGGCCCACACTGTGTGGGGGGCAGCCACCCCCCGGTTCTCACCTCTTGTGGGCTACACCTCAGGATAAACGCAGCCCTGCGGCATCTTTCCAGGTGGAACCGCCCCTACTCCCTTGTATTTCCCTGCCTCACTTACACCGGCACCGGCAGCACCCCTGTATTCGCTGCGTAAACACCACCCGCAATAAAACTGGGTTTACTGACTCCCTCCATGGCTCACTCGATGCGTTCCGTTCCGTTCCGAGGCTCGGGCAGGAAATATTCCCAGTGCCGCAGCAGCGACACCAACACGCTCCTGAAATCCCAGCCAGGCTGGGTCCGAGAAACTAGCCTCCCCTGGGAAAATCCAGAGCCCGTCAATGGCAGGGAGCGCTTCCTGGGACGGACGCGGGCAAACCCAGCCCGGGAGCGAGCTGCACAAACCATGGATATTTGGGTTTGCTGAAGAGGCAAACCAAAGGCAAGGTTTGGAACGGTTCGGTGCCTTACAAAGGTGGGAGGGGGGTGCTGAACAAGACGTTTTGTTGGAAAAGCCTTCCTTTTGATTCGGAGCCTCTTGAACCCTTTGCCACTGGGCGTTCGCTCCGCCAGCTCGAAGGCCGTTTCTAAACCAAGAGTCGTTTGACACCCCCCATCCTACCCTGTTTGCCTTTCGATGGCGTCCGGCTTTTTCCAACCAAGCTGACGCAAGGTCACAGAAGGTTTTGCTGTGGCCAAAGCTGCGGGTTTTTCCCCCTTAGATAAAACACTTTGGCTGTGTCTAAACTGGCCACTTTTTCCGGAAAAGCAGCCGCTTTTCTGGAAAAACTTGCCAGCTGTCTACACTGGCCGCTTGAATTTCCGCAAAAGCACTGATGTAAGATTGTCAGTGTTCTTGCGGAGATACTGTGCTGCTCCCGTTCGGGCAAAAGTCTTTTTCCGAAAAACTTTTGTGCAAAAGGGCCAGTGTAGACAGCAGAGATTTGTTTTCCGCAAAAAAGCCCCAATCGTGAAAATGGCAATCGGGGCTTTTTTGCGGAAAAGCGCGTCTAGATTGCGGAAAAGCGTCCTGCCCATCTAGACGCGCTTTTCCAAAAATGCTTTTAACGGAAAACTTTTCCGTTAAAAGCATTTCCGGAAAATCATGCCAGTCTAGACGTAGCCCTCGGATGGAATTTTCCACCCCGCTCTAGTGAGGTTTGGATGTCGGGAAGAGATTTACATCAGTGGGGGCCTGGCCCGCGAGCGAGGGCTCTTGGCCCACGAATGCTGCCGATTCTCCAGTTCGGGTCTCTCTCCCGCTTCCAGCGGAGGAGGGCGTGGTGGGACAAACGCCTGGGAGCAGATACCGGGGGGTGACCGGCCACTGCTGGCCAATTGCTGGCGCTCAACGTAACGGGCGCTGGGTGAGCAACCTTTGCAGCCAGCTGTGTGGAAACCTGCCTGGAACTCAGCAGCCGTTGGCGGACGTGGCCCTCGGGCGGAGGCGTCCCACAGACCGAAGGCCTGCTACTTGTGGGAGCACCGGGGGGATCCGTGCACGGGGTGCCTGGGGTCCTGCCTCAGCCAGAACGGGGCGCCCCGCCCCCCTGGAATGACTGACGCTTGCTCTGCCCCCGCAGCTCCAGAACATTTCTGTCACCGTGAGCGCCCTGGAATCCTATGACCAGAGCCACGTGGTGGCCATGAGGCGGGAGCTGGCCACGCTCAGACAGCGCCTGGAGGACTGTCAGAAGGACAGGCCACTGCTGGGAGGCCAGCCGCTGGTCGGTGAGTACCCCCGGGGACGGGTCTCAGCTGGACTGAGGAGACTTCGCTCAGGTCCCAGCACTGCCCCAGCCACCCCCCCGGGACTGCCAAGTCTCCCTGTGTGCCTCAGTTTCCCACCTGTGAAGTGGGGCTAGCCATGGGGTGACGGGAGAAAGGTTATGAGCAGCCCAAAGCCTGTGCAGCCATAATCCCTGAGCTGGGAGAGAGCCCAGGAGTTCTGGCTCTCAGCTCCCATTGATCGCCTCTGCCCCCCCGCCACTCTAATCACTAGACTTCACTCCCTTCCCAGAGCTGATCTTGAACCCAGGAGTCCTGGCTCCCAGCTCCCTGCTCTAACCACTAGCCCGCACTCCCCTCCCAGAGCTGGGCTGGAACCCCATTGCCCTGGCTCTGAGCTGTGCCGTCACTGGGCCGATCTAACCCTCGTGACGCCCCGACCCCCTCTCCCCGCAGGCACGTGCAGCCACCGGGGGATCTGGCGCATCGGCAAGCCCTCGGTGGTGCAGCTCAACTGGAAGGGCCCAAGCTACAAGGCCGGGGCCTGGGGCAAGGAGTCGTTCCTGGGCGCGGGGCGGAAGGAACGCTACTGGGTGGCGCCGCTGAACACGGACGGCCGGCGGCTGGACGCGGTGCGTCTCTACGGCTCCTACCAGGACCTGCTGCTCGCCAGGAACCCCACGGACCAGCTGATCTCGGGCTCCGGGCAGGGGGCCGGGCCGGCGCTGTACAACGGCTCCCTCTACTACAACTGCTACAACGCGCGGGAGGTGTGCCGCCTGAGCCTGGAGAGCGGGGCCGTGGACCGCAAGGCCGTGCCCAACGCCGCCTTCAACAACCGCTTCTCCTACGCTGGCACCAGCTGGCAGGGCCTCGACCTGGCCGCGGACGAGACCGGGCTGTGGGTGCTCTACGCCACCGAGCGCGGCGAGGGCACCATCGTCATCGGCCGCCTGGGGCCCGGCTCGCTGGCCGTGGAGAAGACCTGGCTCACCTCACAGTACAAGCCGGCGGCCACCAACGCCTTCCTGGTGTGTGGGGTGATGTACGCCACCCGCCCGCTCAGCACCCGCCGCGAGGAGATCTTCTACGCCTACGACACCCGCACGGGCCAGGGGAGCCGCCTCAGCCTGCCGCTGGAGAAGGTGACCGACGTCGTGCAGTCCCTGAGCTACAACCCCGCCGACCACAAGCTGTACATGTACAGCGACGGCTACCTGCTCACCTACGACGTCATCTTCCGGCCCTAGCGTCCCGCCTGGCCTGGAGGCAGGGGACCGGCAGCGCCCAGGGCGGGTGGGTCTCCCCCTGCCTTCTCCGGCCCACCCTGTTCCTTCCCCCCAAACTCCAGTCTTCCTCCCCCTCCTCGTTCCCCCTTTCCTGTTCCCCTGATGCTTTTACTCTTCGTCCCAGGTCACTGCCCTCAGTCCTGCTCTCTCTCCCACCATGCTTGTTTCTCTCTCACCACTTTGCTAGAACTAAGGCTGCTCAACGGCCCAGCTCCCAGGCTCTGCCTCAATTTCCCCTCCCAGCTCCCGGGCTCTGCCTCAATTTCCCCTCCCAGCTCCCAGGCTCTGCCACTCCACCCCCTTTGCTACCGTACTGGGGTTTCTGCCACCCCACGAAACCTGTAGTCTCGGCTGCAATTCCCCTGCACGCCACAGCTGGAGTGGGCGGCTGGGGCCAGGACAGACAATCGGCCCATTGGTTGTTCTCGTGAGTTTCCATTCACCCCACTGCCTCCGCAGGGCCACACCTGGGGCGAATTTGGCTCTCGGAATTGGGGGCTTCTGAGGCCCAAACGGAGCCTTGTTTTGTCTTGGTAGCCAATAAACGTGACCTTCCAACCGCAGCCCCGTGCGCGTCACTGCATTTGGGGGTCTAACGCGTCCCAGGGACCAGCACCCGAGCGCCAGGGAGCTGGCAGCCAGGGTGGGGCTGGCGTCTTGCCCACAGCCGGGACTGCTGCTGTTTCCATGAAAGCCGCTGGCGCCTTGCTTCATGCAGCGCCCCATTGCCTGAGAAAACCAGACCTACCCCGATCAGCCAATAGGAACGGGTCTAACAATAAATCCCCCAGGGCTCAGCCAATGGGAAATGCACCTTCCCCCACAAACAGACCTAGGCCTCAGCCAACGGGAACTGCTCTAACAAATCTCTCCCCCCCCCCCCTTTAGCCAATGGGAAATGCACCACCATCAACCCCCCCCCCCCATACCACCAGGCCTCAGCCAATGAAAAATGCAATAACATCCCTCCCATCAGCCAATGGGAATTGCAATAACACCCCTCCTATCAGCCAATGGGAATTGCAATAACATCCCTCCTATCAGCCAATGGGAACTGCAATAACATCCCTCCCATCAGCCAATGGGAATTGCAATAACATCCCTCCTATCTGCCAATGGGAACTGCAATAACATCCCTCCCCTCAGCCAATGGGAATTGCAATAACATCCCTCCCCTCAGCCAATGGGAAAGGCAATAACATCCCTCCCCTCAGCCAATGGGAACTGCAATAACATCCCTCCCCTCAGCCAATGGGAACTGCAATAACATCCCTCCCCTCAGCCAATGGGAACTGCAATAACATCCCTCCCCTCAGCCAATGGGAAAGGCAATAAGATAAAAATCCCTTCCACAACCAAACAAACGCTCTCTGGGCTAAGCCAATAGCAGACAAGCTCACAGCCGCTCAGTCGGGAGCGCAGCCAATGGGACATGCGCAGAAAACAAACAAACCCAGAGTCCAGCCAATGAGGAACTCCCCGTGAAGTCGCGGGGGGCGCCGTGATTGGTCTAAGCGAGGTCTGACGCCCGCCCGTTTAGCTGCCAATCAAGGCCATCCTTCCCGCCCTCCAGGCGCCGTTTGAGGGACGCTCGCGGCCCCGCGGCCCGCGGCCAATGACAAGGCCCGTTCCAACGCCGCCTCCCGGCTCCGGCCAATGGCCGCCCCGCTGACACACGACGCGCGAGCGGGAGACGGGCGGCGAGGGGAGGCGCGAGGCGCCCGGCGCGGCCCAATCGCAGGCGGCCTTGCAGGGCGGCGCGGGGCGCCCGGCCAATGGGCGGCCCCGTTGCGAGGCGGCGCGGCCGCGGGCGGGGAGGCGGCGATGGCGGCCATTTTGAGCCGGGCCCGCAGCCGGGCAGCCGGGGCCCAGCGCGGGGCTCGGAGCGCGGCCGGCGCCATGGACGTGCGGCGCCTGCGGGTGACCGAGCTGCGCGAGGAGCTGGGCCGGCGCGGGCTGGACACGCGCGGCCTCAAGGCGGAGCTGGCCGAGCGGCTGCAGGCGGCGCTGGAGGCCGAGGAGGCGCGGCGGGCGGGCGGCCCGGCGCCCGACGGACACTGTGAGGGGGGCCCCGCGGGCGGGGAACGGGGCCCGGCGGCGGCAGCCCCTCACCCGCGCCTCGCGCCTCGCGGGGGCGGGGCCAGCCGGGCGGGGGCGGGGCCTCGCTCCTCGAGGGGGGCGGTGAAGAGCCTCCCCCCGCCCAGGGTTGTCGGGCAGCCCGGCGGGGTCCCGAAGCCCCTGGGCCCTGCGGGTTTCTAAAGCCCCTAGGCCCTGCTCTCCCTGGGGCGGTGGGTATCTAAAGCCCCTGGGCTAGGTAGGTGCCTAAAGCCCCTAGGCCCTGCTCTCCCTGGGGACGTGGATTTCTAAAGCCCCTAGGCCCTGCTCTCCCTGGGGACGTGGGTTTCTAAAGCCCCTAGGCCCTGCTCTCCCTGGGGACGTGGGTTTCTAAAGCCCCTAGGCCCTGCTCTCCCTGGGGACGTGGGTTTCTAAAGCCCCTAGGCCCTGCTCTCCCTGGGGACGATGGGTTTCTAAAGCCCCTAGGCCTTGCTCTTCCCGGGGAGGTGGGTTTCTAAAGCCCCTAGGCTTGGCTTTCCCTGGGGCGGTGGGTATCTAAAGCCTCTGGGCTAGCTAGGTGCCTAAAGCCCCTAGGCCCTGTTCTCCCTGGGGACGTGGGTTTCTAAAGCCCCTAGGCCCTGCTCTCCCCGGAACACTGGGTTTCTAAAGCATCTGAGCTAGGTAGGTTTCTAAAGCCCCTAGGCCCTGCTCTCCCTGGGGACGATGGGTTTCTAAAGCCCCTAGGCCTTGCTCTCCCCGGAGCACTGGGTTTCTAAAGCATCTGGGCTAGGTAGGTTTCTAAAGCCCCTGGGCCCTGCTCTTCCCGGGGAGGTGGGTTTCTAAAGCCTCTGGGCTAGCTAGGTGCCTAAAGCCCCTAGGCCCTGTTCTCCCTGGGGACGTGGGTTTCTAAAGCCCCTAGGCCCTGCTCTCCCTGGGGACGATGGGTTTCTAAAGCCCCTAGGCCTTGCTCTCCCCGGAGCACTGGGTTTCTAAAGCATCTGGGCTAGGTAGGTGTCTAATGCCCCTAGGCCTTGCTCTCCCCGGAGCACTGGGTTTCTAAAGCATCTGGGCTAGGTAGGTTTCTAAAGCCCATAGGCCCTGTTCTCTCTGGGACGACGGGTTTCTAAAGCCCCTAGGCCCTGCCCTCCCTTGGGCGGTGGGTTTCTAAAGCCTCTGGTCTGGGTAGGTGTCTAAAGCCCCTAGGCCCTGTTCTCCCCGGGGGGAGGGTCATGTCTGCATAACAGCCTGGCCTGGCTCGCTGGTGTAATTGGGGTTTTCACTGGGGCATTTAGGCTCACAGCTGTTGGGGACACCCGTAGCCTCTGGTTGGGAAGGGGCATCAGGGTGGGCAGATACGATGTGCCAAGCTGGCTCTGGGTCATGTGATCCCAGCGCTGAGGGCGCCGGTAGCCTGGGCTCTAGTCCCAGCTCACTGCTCCCACCCGGCTTGTAATGACGCGGGGGAGTTGGTGTGTGTAGATGTACCCAAGAGACTTCTGCCTTCCCCTCTCCCATGAGGAAAGGAGGTAGCTTTCTGTCAGCAGTAGGTGCTTATTTTATGCATCCCATGGCTGGTTTTATTTCTATCTGGAGAGGGGTCAGTTCTTGGCTGTTCCTCACTTGTTTCCTTGTTGATGGATTTTGGCAGGTAGGGATCCTGTCAGCCTATTCATTGAGAGATCCTCTAGGCTTTTGTCAGGTCCTGTTCCCCCCCCTCCCCCAATTCCCCTGGTGGTTAGGGTCTGTTTCCCATAGACTGGTTGGCAAGTACCGTAGAGCCACATCTCGTCTGCTGTCCACTGCGATGTTCGTGCATGGCTGGAGGAGCTGTGTGTGCACGTGCATAAATAGCTTGGATACACATTTGATCAGTTCTGCTTCATACAAGAGACTGAGCTTAAAAGACAGAAACTGAACTGCCCCTCCGGGGTTCAGCACTGGGAGTATGTATGGGTCTGGACTTGCTAGTCATCTTATCTCTTTGCTGTATTACACGTCAAACCACGTGTGGGAATGCTCCCTAAATCTCAGGTGCTTGGAAGCATGTGCAAGCTTGCTTGCTTGCTGTTGTCCATTGGAGGCATACTTTTGTCCTCCTAATGGTGCATCTCGTACCGGGACTGGTTCTGTGCTTTTCTGGCATGCGGTGTGATAGCGGATGAGCCACCTTTCAATATTTCACTAAAGCAGTGGTTACCAAACTTTTTGGCATCACGCCCCCTTTTTGATTTTTGAGAAACCCTCACACACACACACACACCCCATAGCAGCAAAACTTGTTAAGCTAAAAAAAGTGGGGGGGGAACTGACCGGGTCCGAAAAACAAAAATAGCAGCAAGTTGGGGGGGTTGGACCAGGGGGGCTGTGTCGCCTCATGTCCCCCCTGAAATGTCTTCATGCCCCCCAGTTTGGGAACCCATGCGCTAGAGAATGCTGATTTGCTTTGGTTCTGTGCTAAGATGCTCTTATTGTACCATTTGTGTGAATTGGACAACCTCTGAGGACCAAAACTTACTGATTTGTCTTTCCCCTGGAAGGTGATGTAGCCACTTTCACTTTTGCTTTTTGTAGTTCTTGGAAAGTAAACTACAAGTTCAGTCCTACATGCAAGTGAGTAAACTTCCTTTGCTAGACGTGAGGGTCACAGTTCAGTCCTGCAGGCGTAGGGAGTGTTGTCTGTCATTGTTTGCTGGAGCGTGGGTTAGATTTGCCTGACACTGGGATTTCGTTGCCTTTAGTTCAAAAGGGGTAGTTTGCACTAGAAGAGTTTTGCCACTGAAACACATGCTTGTTTTGCAGCGAGCAGATGGTTGGCTCTTTGATTTCGCGATAGCTTTTTGAGAGTGCGCCTTGACAGACCTGTGAGTTCTCTGTGTGTAGATCCCAAAAGTTGCAGGCGCCGATTCCCTGGTGATAAAATGCTAACATTCACCGGTTTCCTCTGTGTATCTTAGCTACAATCTGTTGTAAGTAACTGCTATAATGCATGCCTGTTTCTGTTTGAAGATGGCGTTGACAACAATACTCATCAGAATGACCCCCAGGGTTATCAGTCCTTCGAGCACTGCAATGTTAAACAGGAAAACGAAGCGAAGTATGAGAGGAGACCTCTAGACCACGAGCGTCCTGTCTTACACTCAGGTAACAGTCCTCTTAAAGTCGGCCTTATCAGCAAGACTCTGACAAATTAGATGATAGGAAATGGGCATGTAATTGTTGCCGTAAGTCACCGTGGGGCCTAGAGCTTTCCTTCACGAGGGCACCTGTCCCTGCCAGAAGAAGAAAGCTCTTTGGTCCTCTTCTCCTCCCCTCCCTTCTCTGCAACCTTAGAAGGCTCTGTGCCACGTAAGGCTTTGGTAGGAGTTTGCAGTTGTATTGCCACATTGTTTTGTGTGACCAAAGAACTGGTTTCAGTCTGAGACAGAGGGACAAAAGTGGCACTGATCTGAGACTTGAAACAGCCTGTTCTTAGACAGCTCTGCAAAACACCATGCTAGCAATTGGGGCACAGTTATAGTCGAGCATCGTGAGGTTGTTCAAGACCAGAAACGATTTCTGCAATTCCTGGGAAAACTGATTTTGATTCCCACGGTGATACAGTATCTGGATGTCCTGTCAAGACATCAGACCTTAAAATGCCATTTCTGTGCTCCCAAGCTTGCTTGCTGTCCTCCCCCAAAGTTGCAGTCCTTGGCAGCGTAAGAGGGCTAGAAAAGATTTGGGACCAATATACCGTCAAGACTTGGTCCTGAGCGTGTGGTTAGGAATAGGAAAAAATGGGGCTCTGCGAACTAATTCCTTTTAATCACACTGGGGCAAAGGATAAATGATCATAGCAAAACTAGCCAGGGGAGCGGAGTGGGTTGTTACCATTGAGCAGCTCTCAGTAAGAGCCTCGTCTCTTCAGGGGTGACAGGAATATTTGAATCTCACTGCCTGTTTTGAATTCAGAGATGAAGACAGAAGTAAAGCAAGAAGAACCAGCTCCTGGCTATAATGTACCGGCTCCTGGCTATAACGTGCCAGCTCCTGGCTATGGTGGCCCTGCTTCTGGCTACAACGCCCCTAGCTACAATGCCCCCTCCTCTGGCTACAATGCCCCCAGTTACAGTGCCCCCACTTCTGGCTACAGTGCCCCCACTGCTGGCTATAACGCGCCTCCCTCTAGCTACAATGCGCCTGATCCATCTCAGCCCAGACAGCAGCAGCCACCACAGGGTCGCAAAAGGCCTTTTGAAGAGCAGCGAGGACGAGGGTATTACGAACACCGGGAAGATAAGAGGTGAGCTCACAAAGGGAAACTCAGATGAGTCTCTGGCTTATTGTGGTTCCAGATGTTTATACCTGGGCCGGGGCGGAGGAGATTCCTTGAAGCCGAGTTTAGAAAGAGCTGAGAGTGTAACTGGTTAGATCAGTCAAAGCCTTGGCCAAAGACCAGCCATCATCTCACCCATTCCCTCCGCTTGTACATTTTTGATCCTTGGGGGAGCAGTGTGACCTAGCGGTAGAGCTCTGCGACTGGGTGTCTTTGGGTAAGTCATGCTGTCCCGTGCCTCAGTTTACCCACTTGCACAAGGGAGGCAGTGATACTGATGTCCTTTGTAAGGCGCTTGGAGACCTGCTGCTACAGAGTGCTTTAGTGAGATCTAAAGGTTGGGCTTTTGGGGGGCTGTTCCTTATGAATCCTCCAGCATGCTGAGCATCCCGTCATAGGGGCGATCACAAAGAGCCTCCCAGAGTGAAGTGTCCCACGTAAAGCAGGAATCTGGCTCCGGAGCTTCGGTCCAGTGGATTTCTTCTAAATGTTGATTTTCATTTTGCGCAGCAGCAGAGAGGGAAAAATGCCTTGTGTTTAAGTCTCAGAGCTGGGCAGAAGGAGATGGGGCATTTAGAGTGGAGGCTTCCACTGACCAAGGTCAACTCATTCACTGTGTCTGCTTCCCATGCCTAGAACTGGAACAACACATAGTTATGTGCGGATCTTGTGGAGCCTCATTAGTGATCAGCAGGGAGAACTCGAAAATCACCCCTCTAAAGAGCTTTGAGCTCTTCAGGAAGGAAGTGCTAGAGAGGGGCCAAATATTGTAGCAGCTGCACGTGCTCCATGTGAAAACATGACGGAGGGTTCTCCTGTTGGAATTATTTGCTGTTCTTGTTGGGGGCATGTTCTCGCCTGTGTTTAAGCTTCGAAGGATTTGATTTTTATCCGTAAAAATTGGTAACGATCGATTTCATCAAACACACAGACTGGGGAAAAATCCATTGATCAATATAGGAAAAGTAAGAAACGCTGCTAGAGAACTTATTAGATTAATTTCCGCGTGTTTATGTGGTATATTTCGACAATAAAGGTATAACTTTATAAGGCTTTTTAACTTTTTGCATCCCAGTGTCTGCTGTTATTAAATAATTGTCCAATGGCCCTGTTGTCTAACTCTTCAGATTTTCCCTCAATTATGAACATTTAAATACATAAAAAAAAATTAAAAGCAACCCACTGTATTACCCCTCAAAATAAGAGCGATCCAATTCTGCAGAGCCTGCCTATATTTGAGAAAGTGATTGTGTGCAATTTTTTCACCCAGTCTGTTTGTTGCTCTTTGCTGACTGAAAGGGCCCTGTGCGTATTAAGAATAGGTCTGCTTCTGTGTTCCCCGCACCTTGTGTCATTGTTGACACTGGTGTGTCAGTTTCACCCTTCTGATCGGTGACGGGTTACACACGGTTTGTAGAGATCAGTAACTGCGCTGGGTGCAGGGCTCCATGTAACATCCTGTGATGAAAACGTGGGAGCTCTCAGTGGTGGGGAAGAGCATTCCCAGCGAGCCTGTTCGCCTTTGCTTTGACTGGAGGCGGCATTGGTTGCAAATCCATAAGCAATTCTGTTCCGGTGAAACCTGCCGCCTCTTAAACCCCAGCTTGCTTGCTGCTTGTTGTCCCCAAAGCTTTGCCTTGCAGGTTGACACACGAACCACAGTTGTGCCTTGGTGTTTTTGTTCTAGGGGCCGGTCGCCTCAGCCTCCTGCAGAAGATGACGAAGAAGAGTTTGATGAGACGCTAGTGGCCATTGATACATGTGAGTTTAAGGGTCAGAGAGCGGTGACATCCTGCACCCCAAATACCTTTAATTGGTCTCCTCCTTCCTGCTTCTCAGCTTGGACATTATCCAGGATAGCAAGACTAGACTTCTC
Organism: Pelodiscus sinensis; assembly: GCF_049634645.1. Lineage (NCBI taxonomy): Eukaryota > Metazoa > Chordata > Testudines > Trionychidae > Pelodiscus > Pelodiscus sinensis. The sequence continues at coordinate 28,616 of NW_027465992.1, forward strand.
TGGCATGACTGGAGGAGTTGTGGGGGTCCCAAAAGTATACTGGGCACTGTCCTTCCGCCTACCGAGGGTTGGGGAGCAGGGCTATTATGCCCTTGACACAGGCTGCCTTTCTCTGGTGCTTACGTCTTGGAAATGAGAGATCCCGTGCCTCGAAGGAGCTATTGTAACCCTCTTGTTTGAACTCCTGGCTAACACAGGCCAGACCATTTCCCGCAACTCATTCCTCTTCTGATTGATGGGTGTTAATGAGCAGGGCTCGACAGTTAATGTAGTCTACTCGCCTGTGGCGAGTAGATTTTAGCCCGGCATGGCTGCGCAGCGCGGTCTGCACACGCACAGCGTGCACTTCTACACGGCTGGCGAGCGGGGCTCACTGCCGCTTGGCGAGCCCTGTTAATGAGCACAGACTTTCCTGCTCCCTTGTTGATTGTTCAGACCTCTGAGATGTCATGATCTCTCCAGCACTTGTCTGGCCCCATCAGTCCATTGCCCCCCTTCTGCAGCATGTTGATTGCACCCAACAGTCTGGTGGGGGGAGGGCGGGGAGATAAGAACGGTCACATGGAGTCAGACCAAAGGTCCCTGCAGCCCAGGGTCCTGTTGGCCAATAGCGGTCAATCCCAGGTGCCCCAGAGGGAGTGAACAGAACAGGGAAGCTTCAAGCAATCCCTCTCCCGCCGCCCATTCCCAGCCTCTGCCAGAGGCTAGGGACACTATCTCTACCCATTCTGATTAGTAGCCATTGATGGACCTAACCTCCATGAATTTATCTAGCTCTTTGTTGAACCTTGTTAAAGTCCTAGTCTTCACAATCTCCTCTGGCAAGGAGTTCCACAGGTCGACTGTGCACTGTGCAAAGAAAAACTTGCTTTTGTTTGTTTAAAACCAGCTGCCTATAGCAGGGACAGGCGCTTGGTTATGCCCATCTTGTGGGCAGGATCTGGCTTGTGCAGGAGCTGAGAGTCAAACTGAAAGGCCCAGCTGCACTAGGCATGCAGCAAACAAAATAAACAACCGTTCCTTCCCCTCAGTGTCTAACTCAGGCTCCTCCTTGTCTTAAGGCGAGGTGTAACAGGTGGATGAGAGAGACTGGCAGGTCAGGGTGGGGGAGCACCAAGAATAGAGGCTTACTGTATTAAGGTAACACCCTAAAACTTGGCTGTGTGGAGTGCTGTAGGCATAGACCAAGCCATCCAGTTCTTAGCCAGTCCAGTGCACCGATCGCCTCAGTATTGTTCCGGCTAACACCGGCCCTTCTTGTCCTCTAGATAACTGCGACCTACATTTCAAAGTTGCCAGGGACCGATACAGCGGCTACCCGCTGACCATAGAAGGCTTTGCTTACTTGTGGTCAGGCGCCCGAGCCACCTACGGCGTGAGGCAAGGGCGAGTCTGCTACGAGATGAAGGTAAGAGCAGCACGTGCCGTCCCAGTAACGTGCAACTCGCCTTGAACGTCCATGTCAGATTCCATGTGCTAGCGATCTTTCAGCGGAGAAAGAACTGGATTTGGGGCGTTTCTGGCTGGAAACAGGACATGGCCGTGAATAGGTCTAACAACAAATAGCTTCCTAATGTCTCATCTGAATATTGAGCTGCACCAATGGGAAAGAGGAACATGAAATCATAGTCGACACTCAGCCTTCGTGCCTGTTCTCATTCCAGCCTACACAGTAGACACAGAACACAGCTTCCCTCTCACACCAGGCTACTGTGACGTTTTTAACAGAATGCAGGTTTCATCCAACTGCTTAGAGGCATGCCTAACCGTTAACCCAATCTCCTTATCCCACGGAAGTGCCCAGCTGACGGGTGGTGGCCATTCAGTCCTCGTCTTAACCCTCTGCTCTCCTTACGTGACATAGGCCTCCAAGTTGTCTTCCTATTTACTGTGAGCAGACTTAGACTGAAATCTCACCACTCCTGGGGTGGGCTGAGGGACTCCAGTCTGGCCTTATCCCTCCAGCAGAGGTTAATTGGGCCAGCTTTGATGGCTTGGTGACCTGGGATTTTTCCCCCCTGATGACAGTATCTTGGCCTCCAAAATCTATTGGTTCATTTTTCTAAAGTCTCTAAAACTTCATAAACATGTAAGTTGCTTAGCACGGAGCATGACCAAAGTGTGAAAAGATGCAGGGTAGTCTGCAGGCTTGGGCAGAGAGCCTGGGACAGTGTCCTAAGGGAGAGGGGGGGACAACTGCCTTAGTTTGTTTCAGTGTGGTGTTAGCCCTGGGCCTGGGGTGAGACTCCATGTCAGAGCCCACTGTGTCCCTGCAGATCACAGCGTGTGTGCATGGGAGGGATGGCCGGTTCAATCAGGCTTCTTGTGTTGGGTCCCAAGTGGGCCATGTTTCGCTTGTGGCAACATGGCAAAGCTGTGTCGCTCTTTCCGCTCTGGCCTCTGGTTAATCCAACTACCAGCCCACTCCTGTAGCAGCGCGTTCGGTTCACTCCTGGCTCTGCAAAGCTCCGTGTGAGGTGGCCAAAAGCCAACCCTATAAAGCTATCTGGAGCAGGAGACAAGCATCTTCCGCCCAGCGCGCCCAGACCTCCACGCACTCGTTGGGGGACGTCCTAGGCCATCTGTCAAGCCAGACCGTCTGTCCTGGGAGTCGCAAACTGAAACAGTAGGCAGGGTAGATCTCCTCTCACCCGGGTCGCTGATTTCATGAGCCTTCCCCCTTATGCCCAGCACAGTGTCTGTCCGTCCGTGTGTCCGTGTCCTCCTCCCCCATTCATCACAGTGTGTGAGCTGGGCAGAAGACTTCCAGTTAGTAAACTGGAAACTCAAACATCAGCTTAGCTCCGGTCATGCCTAGCCTGTTTCTTAGTGCTGCTTCATGGGACACAGAATCCTTTCCCACAGCCCGTGCCGCTGGCTCCTCTGAGCGGTGCTGAACTAAATCTTCTGACCCCACCGGAGAGGCAGGAAGCTGGCAAAGAAGCATTTTAAAAGCTCATCGTTTCATCTGGTGCTTCTCTCAGCTTGGCCTGTGAAAATAGCCTGGCCAGTTTCTAATTGCTTTCCGCTGGCTCCTAGGCTCTGGCGTGCTAGTGCCTTTTGCACCCTTGCCCCGTCGACCCCCCTCTTATTCCAAGACAGTTTTTGCAACTTCCCTTCCGTTTGCCAGAAGAGTGTCAGCGACGGCAATTTGAGGTGTGCTGGGGTGGGGATGGAGCAGTCGTCCCCTCGAGGTCCCTGCCAGCCCCGTGTTTTACTGAGTCTAGGCTGACTCTGGGAAATTGGTCTGAGGGCTTGCCCCAGAACCCGTGGCTTTGAAAGGTCTGTGTAGGGAGGGGCGAGCAAGTGAGATTTTCTTTGCAGGGCCTTGAAGAACGGTGTCCCAGCACAATGCTTCGGTGGCTCCGTTGCAGATGCTCTGGGGCACACCCATTGCTTAAAAACTGGTTTCCTAAGCGGTCTTTGTGGAACCTCTGATTGTGACACACCCTGAATTCGGGGCCACGTCTCTGCTTTCCTGGCTCTAGATGAGACAGGCTTGTGAGGCTTGCAAAGTGTCTGTCCCTGGTTCTTGAACAGCCTGCGCCAGGCGTTGACTTTCAGATGTGAACTCTGCAGTTGTCTGGGGCCTGAAGGCCATTTCAACCTTGTTTTCTATCCCCAGATCAATGAAGAGATCTCTGTCAAACACCTTCCTTCCACAGAACCCGACCCTCACGTCGTGCGCATTGGCTGGTCCCTGGATTCCTGCAGCACCCAACTAGGTAAGAGCCACCCCGTGACTCCTGTGAGACACGTCACGTTAGTCCTTGATGTCACGGATCACCTGGGCACCGGTTGCCATGGCAGCCAGGTGCTTGTGTCCCTATCTGGGGCGGGAGGACTGTCCTGCCACTCGCTGCTTACAAGGGGATGTTCTTTAGCTGCTGGTTTGCTCCTGATCTGGCCAGGTCATGGCTGGCTCAGAGGTACGGCCTTCCTGCCCCCCGCCTCAGAGACTCCTCACCTCCTACCAGGCCTGCCAGTAAGAGCCGGTAGCTTTTGATTAGGGGGGGTGCGACCCTGTGTTTGACTTGGCTGTGCCCAAGGGAGCCCCTTGGATCAGTGGTGGGCGTCCTGATCTGTCTGCCCTCTGCCCCATGGGCCTTTCACACCCTGGAGACACACACTTCTGTGCCTTCTCCCTCCCTCCCAGCACTTTGGGAGCACGTGAATTGCCTGAGTCACTTGATCCCTGCTCCTCCCCCTCCTTCCCAGAGCTGGATTGCCACAAATCAGCTGTCTGTGGTTGTTCAAGCTCTTGGGGGGAGAGGGGGCCAGATAAGTGTGGGGCCCCAGTACGCGAGGGGCGTGTGGGGGAGTGGGGCAGATAGAGGGGAGGGGTGTGGGCTGCTGCGGCTCATCCCCGCCGTGGCCTCTCTGCAGGAGAAGAGCCCTTTTCCTATGGCTACGGCGGCACCGGGAAGAAATCCAGCAGCTGTAAATTCGAGAACTACGGCGAAACATTCACCGAGAACGACGTCATCACTTGCCTCGTTGTGAGTATTGCCTCTTGGCACTCCAGTGTGCGCCCCTTCCACGTGGCCTGTGACGGAGCCTCCCACCACGCAGCCCTGGGGACCTGTCGGAGCCGCTCTTCAGACGCTGGGTTTCCATCATCCTGTGCTGGAGCTTTGAGCAACCGCAGCAGCTTCCTCCCCCTTCCCTGCTCCACAGCTCTGTTCTCAAAGGACCCTGGCTGCCGGGGTCCCCGGAGGCGGCACCACCGCTGTCACGAGTCCTGGAGCCGGCTGCCTTCGGCACTGGCGCTCCCCTGGTTACCATGGCTGGGTGCCTTGTGCTGTTCTCTCCACACCCCGTCGCCCGGCAGGGAGCCATGTCTGGGACCCGGCAGGGACTTGCACCAGCTCTGCCAACTCCCAGGCCTGTGGCCTACCCACTGCACCGTCCTTCCTCGGCCTCTTTCCCATCCCCCTGTGGTTCCCCAGAGTGCACCGCTTGTCTCCCGTGGGGCTGAGGAAACACTCCCTCCCCCCCGTCCCATGGACTCGGAGGCACCCTGGGGAGTCGCAGATGGCCACGCTGCCCGACCATGGTTGTGTGAGGAAAGCCGTGGTGGGGTTGAACCTGCGCCTGTGGGATCTAGGACCCGTGAGCAGGAGGAAAAGGGCTTCGTCTCTAGGCATCCACTTCGAATGTGCGTCTGCGCGTGGTCCAGGCGCTAGAGGGAGCCAGAGCCCCGCGGCTGGTGGAGGCTGCATAGACGCTGGCTTGTTCCGTGGGCTCTAAGGGGCACCGCGCTGTGCTTGCTGCTCTCACCAGCAGTGCCTGCGGCTGTAACCGAGCGCTCAGGGAGCAGCTACCCCCCCGCTTCCCGGCTGTTCTCTGCCTCTGGCTGCGCGCTGAGTCTGCTCTTGCAGTAGGCAGTCTGCCCCTTCCTGTGTCCTCAGCACCAGCTAACCCCCGAGACGTTGGCAGGGCAGGTCGCGTCGGATCTGCCGCCCCTAGGCCAGAGTCATTAGCACCTGGGCGGGGATGGGGAGAGTCCCCTGCTCTAGGTCAGCTTTCGCTGGGAAGCCACGTTTCCGCACACTCCCCAGGGTGCCCAGACACACGCTGGTTCGGTTAGGGCCTGAGTCAGAAGCACCGGGAGCACATGGCGTCCTCACTGGAGCTGTGCGCTCTGAGCTGGCTGACCTCAGAGCTTGCCCTCCGGATAATTCCCCTGCCAGAGCTGCATCGGCAGAGCCCTGAGGGAGTGCGGGAAGCAGGTGCTTTCAGACCACCTCCGTGACGCTGGGGGGCTGTGTCGGTGGGGGGCTCTGATGTTATGCAGTTTCTCTGGTGCCCTGGTGTGCCTTGCTCAGATGGCAACTACCTGTCTGCTCTGCCCCTGCTCTGCATTTACACTGACTTCCCCTGGCGCTAGGACTTCGAGTGTGGGGAGGAGGTAGAAATGTCCTTCATGAAGAACGGGAAGTGGCTGGGCGTGGCCTATCGGGTGCGGAAGGACCTGCTGGGCGGCCAGGCCCTCTTCCCCCACGTCCTGGTGAAGAACTGCGCCATCGAGTTCAACTTTGGGCAGCGAGACGACACCTACTTCCCAGTCCCCCAAGGCTTCACCTTCATTCAGCACGTCCCGCTGCCCGAGCGCATCCGTGGGACCCTCGGACCAAAGAGTAAAGCAGAGTGTGAGGTGGGTGTTTGCCTCGCGCCAGGCGCCGCACAGACACGGAACACGCTCCCTGCCGTGGGGCGCTGACCGGCTGCGTGTCCAGCCAGGCGCCGCTTAGACACAGAACACGCTGCCTGCCGTGGGGCGCTGACCGGCTGCGTGTCCGGCCAGGCGCCGCTTAGACACAGAACACGCTGCCTGCCGTGGAGCGCTGACCGGCTGCGTGTCCGGCCAGGCGCCGCACAGACACAGAACACGCTCCCTGCTGTGGGGCGCTGACCGGCTGCGTGTCCGGCCAGGCGCCGCTTAGACACAGAACACGCTGCCTGCCGTGGAGCGCTGACCGGCTGCGTGTCCGGCCAGGCGCCGCTTAGACACAGAACACGCTGCCTGCCGTGGAGCGCTGACCGGCTGCGTGTCCGGCCAGGCGCCGCTTAGACACAGAACACGCTGCCTGCTGTGGAGCGCTGACCGGCTGCGTGTCCGGCCAGGCGCCGCTTAGACACAGAACACGCTGCCTGCCGTGGGGCGCTGACCGGCTGCGTGTCCGGCCAGGCGCCGCTTAGACACAGAACACGCTGCCTGCCGTGGAGCGCTGACCGGCTGCGTGTCCGGCCAGGCGCCGCTTAGACACAGAACACGCTGCCTGCCGTGGAGCGCTGACCGGCTGCGTGTCCGGCCAGGCGCCGCTTAGACACAGAACACGCTGCCTGCCGTGGAGCGCTGACCGGCTGCGTGTCCGGCCAGGCGCCGCTTAGACACAGAACACGCTGCCTGCCGTGGAGCGCTGACCGGCTGCGTGTCCGGCCAGGCGCCGCTTAGACACAGAACACGCTGCCTGCCGTGGAGCGCTGACCGGCTGCGTGTCCGGCCAGGCGCCGCTTAGACACAGAACACGCTGCCTGCCGTGGGGCGCTGACCGGCTGCGTGTCCGGCCAGGCGCCGCTTAGACACAGAACACGCTGCCTGCCGTGGGGCGCTGACCGGCTGCGTGTCCGGCCAGGCGCCGCTTAGACACAGAACACGCTGCCTGCCGTGGGGCGCTGACCGGCTGCGTGTCCGGCCAGGCGCCGCTTAGACACAGAACACGCTCCCTGCCGTGGGGCGCTGACCGGCTGCGTGTCCGGCTGGAGCCCACTGGGGCTATCTGAACTGTTACCATGCGCATGAAAGCCACACACAAGTCTGCTAGCCGGCCGCCTAGCCCTTGAGTGCCTTGTCAGAGCAGAGGGGAGGGTCAGAGGTTATTGGAGGGAAGGCAGCTTTCTTGCCTACCGTTCCTGTGAGAGAGGACCTGGCCCAGGGTCCCTCTTGCCCCCTGCGGCCAGTGTCTGCTGCTTCAGAACTTGGGACAGGACACTCCCATCCGGGGCTACTTGCCCCACTGGCAGGGGCTGGCCCTGCTGTGAAGCAGGGGCAAATACTGGTTTTTAGTAACCGTTGCCTTGATGTCAAGCACCATAGCTCAGGTCAGCTGCTGGAATGGCAGTTCTCCAGCATGGGCTGGGAGTCAGGTGCTCTGGGGTTCTAATCCAGACTCGGACGTGGCGCCTGCTGCGCTTCTGTGTGTGTGTTGGCTTTGAAGAGGGGAGGGGCAAGCACTGGATACCAGACTGGACGGGTGCAGGGAGGGGGAGGAGAAAATAGCTTGGGAAGAAGCCTTAGGGTTGTGGGGCCAAACGCTCAGCTTGACATTGAGCAAAGTCAGTTACCTGCCTCTGCCTCCGTTTCCTCATGTACGATGGTGTCTTGTCTCCCTCCAAGGAGGTTTTGCCTTGCGGAGGGGACACTGTGCTGTTGTGATAGCTGGTGCCCTGTGGGTGTGTTTCAGATCCTCATGATGGTGGGGCTGCCTGCTGCTGGCAAGACCACGTGGGCCATAAAGCACGCGGCTGCCAATCCAGCAAAGAAGTACAACATCCTGGGGACCAACGCCATCATGGATAAGATGCGGGTAAGAGCTGAGCCCTCGCCAGCAGCTAAACACCTCACGCTGGGGACGGAGCCCCTTCCGCTAGCAGGGGCTCCGCTGGAAAGCCGTTGTTCCCGTGTAGACATGGAGGGAGCCCTGCAGTCCTGGGAGAGCTTCATCTACGAGTGGCCCTCGGACTCGCTGCGCAGTGACATGGGTTTTGTCCTGGTGTAAAGGAGGGAAACAATGTATGCACACAGCTGGGGGTGGAGCCAGGCATCCGGGCCTCAAGTCGTCCGTCTCCCCTTCCCCCGCTGTGACCACTGGACTCTGCTCCCCTGTCAGAGTTGGGGGTGGAGCCAGGCATCCGGGCCTCAAGTCGTCCGTCTCCCCTTCCCCCGCTGTGACCACTGGACTCTGCTCCCCTGTCAGAGTTGGGGGTGGAGCCAGGCATCCGGGCTCCAAGTCGTCCGTCTCCCCTTCCTCCGCTGTGACCACTGGACTCTGCTCCCCTGTCAGAGTTGGGGATGGACCCAGGCATCCAAGCTCCCTGTCTGTGCTGTAACCACTAGATCTCACTGCGCGCAGCAGCTCAGAGCCCGCGCTCTAACCTGTCCCCGTATCTTCCCCTAAGGTGATGGGACTTCGCCGCCAGCGCAACTATGCAGGCCGTTGGGACGTGCTCATCCAGCAAGCGACGCAGTGCCTGAACCGCCTGATCCAGATCGCCGCCCGGAAGAAACGCAACTACATCCTGGATCAGGTACAGAGTCCTTGGCCCGGCCACCTCCCTGGCACCTGCCCGAGCCAGCCCTTCCGAGGGCGCACGGCACACGCAGGGTTACCCGGTGCACGTCCACACATGCCTGCCGGGTGTCGGGCGCCGTGCAGTGTGTCCCAGGGAAACGAGGTTGCAAACGTTCCACGGTGAGTCCTAGGACACGCCCCTTGGCTTAGCCGCACGCAGGTCAACATGCCGAACGTGCTGGTGGAACTAAATTGGTAAGTGGCCATGCAGCTGGGGCCTGGGAAGATAGGCTGAGGTGAGTGCTGGTCTCTGGACGTTGCCGGGGGCGCGTAAGGACCGCTGGTGAGTACTTTGTTGTCTTTGGTGGGGGTGGGTGTCCTGGGAAGAACAGGCAAGCCCAGGTGAGTAGGAGCCCGGCTGATAGGACTCAGTCTTCTCTTCCGTACACATGCAGACTTCAGCCTCAAGGCTGGCTCTTCAGAGCCCATTCCCTTCAATAGGAAAGGAGCTTGGAGGCTTTGAAAAAACACACAAGACCCTGTTCTGAAGAGCCCAGCACCTCGGGGTCTTGATGGTCTTGCTGGTAGCTTCCCCAGCAACACATAGCACTGTGCGCCCCTCGGGGTGCCCCCTCAGAACTCATAATGCTTCCCCAGCAACACGTAGCACCGTGCGCCCCTCGGGGTGCCCCCTCAGAACTCGTAATGCAGACCCAGCAACACGTAGCACCGTGCGCCCCTCGGGGTGCCCCCTCAGAACTCGTAATGCAGACCCAGCAACACGTAGCACCGTGCGCCCCTCGGGGTGCCCCCTCAGAACTCGTAATGCTGACCCAGCAACACGTAGCACCGTGCGCCCCTCGGGGTGCCCCCTCAGAACTCGTAATGCAGACCCAGCAACACGTAGCACCGTGCGCCCCTCGGGGTGCCCCCTCAGAACTCGTAATGCAGACCCAGCAACATGTAGCACCGTGCGCCCCTCGGGGTGCCCCCTCAGAACTCATAATGCAGACCCAGCAACACGTAGCACCGTGCGCCCCTCGGGGTGCCCCCTCAGAACTCATAATGCAGACCCAGCAACACATAGCCCTGTGCGCCCCTCGGGGTGCCCCCTCAGAACTCGTAATGCTTCCCCAGCAACACATAGCCCTGTGCGCCCCTCGGGGTGCCCCCTCAGAACTCGTAATGCAGACCCAGCAACACGTAGCACCGTGCGCCCCTCGGGGTGCCCCCTCAGAACTCGTAATGCTTCCCCAGCAACACATAGCCCTGTGCGCCCCTCGGGGTGCCCCCTCAGAACTCATAATGCAGACCCAGCAACACGTAGCACCGTGCACCCCTCGGGGTGCCCCCTCAGAACTCGTAATGCAGACCCAGCAACACGTAGCACCGTGCGCCCCTCGGGGTGCCCCCTCAGAACTCGTAATGCTTCCCCAGCAACACGTAGCACCGTGCGCCCCTCGGGGTGCCCCCTCAGAACTCATAATGCAGACCCAGCAACACGTAGCACCGTGCGCCCCTCGGGGTGCCCCCTCAGAACTCGTAATGCAGACCCAGCAACACGTAGCCCTGTGCGCCCCTCGGGGTGCCCCCTCAGAACTCGTAATGCAGACCCAGCAACACGTAGCACCGTGCGCCCCTCGGGGTGCCCCCTCAGAACTCATAATGCAGACCCAGCAACACGTAGCACCGTGCGCCCCTCGGGGTGCCCCCTCAGAACTCGTAATGCAGACCCAGCAACACGTAGCACCGTGCGCCCCTCGGGGTGCCCCCTCAGAACTCGTAATGCAGACCCAGCAACACGTAGCACCGTGCGCCCCTCGGGGTGCCCCCTCAGAACTCGTAATGCAGACCCAGCAACACGTAGCACCGTGCGCCCCCTCGGGGTGCCCCCTCAGAACTCGTAATGCAGACACTTGCTTTGGGCCAGCGTGGCTGTAGGAAGATGCTGTTCGCTAACCCACTGCTGATGGGGTTGTCTCAGATGGGGGCAGCATTTAGCATCTTCCCTTGAGGAAGGCACATCTGTGTTCCCCGTGTTTGATGGTGGCACTTGGGTCAGTCTGTCCCTGCTATCTAGGGCCCAGGTGTAACTGACCTGTACGTGTCTCTGAGCGCTGCTGTGTACACAGCCCTGAGCCTGAATAATAGCCCTGAAATGAAGGGTGTCTGAGGCTTGAAGAAACCAGACCCATACCCAGTTTGGCCTAGCGGGGGCCCAAATGAGATCTTTCTTTGCTTTGTCCGCCTAACACGCCGATCTCGAGTCCTCTCTCCGTGTACAGTATTGACCACGTTTGCCTTGAGCCGACAAGTGAGAGCTGGGAGCCACGCAAACAGCGGGTGATGTGTGGGGGGAGGAAGTGTGCAGCTCTTTAGCGGATTGCATTTCACGCCTGCTGATTTTAGCATGAGACTCCAGATCCACGTGGCGTGGAGGTTGCTGCTGTGTTAAACATTGAAGCATGTGTTGCTGCTTCTGGCTGCTTCCTTGGGGGGGAGAGAATATTTTCACTCCACTACTATAAAGTCTGAAGCGTGCAGGCAGCCCAGCGTGGCGCTGTGGCTACGGCAAGGTCCTGTGTGAACTCATGGGGACTGAGAGCTTTCACTCTTCAGGCAGCTCTGCGCTGGGCGAGCGTTGTTTTCGGGCTTTCTTGGGTTGTAGTTAGAACGGTCCCTTTTCACTGGAGAAGTGCAAAGAGGTGGCGCCTACTTTCTTGAAGAACAAAGCCAAAAAGATTGTCCACTGAACGGTCTTTCTGTGAGCTGCTGTGTGTTGCCGTGTGGATGCCACCGAGGTTTTATGTAAGCTGCTGTGCTGTGCTAAAGGCAAATTCCTCTCCCCAAGTGTGTTTACAGATCAACTGTGCCCCCATCGTGCAGATGAGGGTTGAATGTTTTTTCCAAAACCTTTACTGACAGAGGTGCCAGGCTTGTCAGATGGCTGTCAGTTGCATCTGTATGCAACAGCCACGAGCAGCTGAAACTGGTGAAGGGCTCCCCACAGAAATGTGCAGCTGTTTTAGGACTTTTTGTGCTGTTCCGTCCCAAAGCTCCTTGCGTGTGTGGCTGAAAGTCTCGTGGGCTCCTCACTGCGGCTCCTGGTTGGCTCCTTGCCTCCGTTAGCACAGAGCCCCATTGCACCGTGGTCCAGACTGGCCCTGAGAAAATAACGTGGCCTGCTGAATCATCCCATTCCTGGCGGAAGTTAGGGGAGACGTCCGGCTGTGCCAGCCCTGGCAGACCGGGTTCAGGAGAGCCAGTCGGAGCACAGCACCAAGTGATCCAGCTGTGGCCAGGCAAGAGAGGCCAAAACCTGCCTGGCCAGACTGTTTCTGATGAGCGCCAAAGGGACATGCTGAGAACATGGACGACGAGCTGGCGCTCAGAGAGCGATACAGGAGCCGGTAGAACACTGCAGCTCTCTAGATGCCTATGGTGCTACGCTGATTTACACCGAGTGGGGGTCTGGCCCGTATCCCCCAAGCCCAGTTTCCATGGCTAGACCCGCTGCCTTGTGGGAGGAATAGGCCCTTCAGCCTCTTGGGAAACCCCATGCTGGAAGCGTGAGCAAGACACGAAGCCCTGGGCCCTGGAAGGGAAAGACCAGTTCATGGGGAGTGCTGAGCCCTGCGGCTCTTGGCTGCGGTGCGCGTACTGAGGGGCAGGCGGGTCTGTGGGATGGGCTTGTGCGTGACCTCCGGCCGTTCTGAGGTGTCACCCAGCCCTTCCCGGCAGGAGGCAGATCCCCAGTTGCAAAGAGACGTCCAGGCCTCTGGGTTCTCAGCATTATCCAGGGCGGGGCCTCGGCGGTGTACCCGTGGAGCGAGGGATGGGCCGTTTGCCATGCTGTTGGCTTCAGCCCATTGCAAGGGGGCTGGGGAGAGCAGCGATGGAGCTGTGTGCTGTGTCCGGCCCGAGCACCTTGCTGAGCCGGGGCTCAGGGCCCCCTTTTGAACTTCCCCGTCTTTCCGTTCTGTGGCCCCTCCCTCAATTGTAGGGGAGGGGCTTTGCCCCTTCTGCTGAGCCATCAAATAGGCTGGGAGGTACCTGGGGCATGCGGTGAGTTGCTCGGCTGCCTGTAATTGGCAGCAGGGTGCGGGCTCAGCGTTGGGTGTCCCTCTGCCTTGAATGAATGCTAGGAGCTGGAGGGGCTGACTGTTGCCCTCTGGCAGTGCCTGTGAGCGCCGCCCCCTCCCCTTGTCTCTTGGCTGCAGCGAGAGGTTCTCCCAGCTGCCTGTGTTCTGCCCCCGCTAGGAGCAGGGACGGGCGTTTGCCTGGCGTTTTTCCCCCGCTCACCACCAGCCTTGAACACGTGCAGCTGCCGCTGAAAGAGGCCCAATGGGCTGTGCCCAACACCGCCCTCTCAGCTGGGTTACACCGGCTAGATAACGCCTGCGTTACTGCAGCGGGGACTGGCATCTCTGCTCCAACAGTGCTCATGCCTGCAGCCCTGAAATCCCTAGGGGGAGACGCTGACTCCCATGGTATATTAAACAATAACTCCCATTGTAAAACGAAGGCTCAAGGCAAAGCCAGACCTTGTCAGGAAACGTCCTTGATTAAAATCACGGAAAGAATCGTTTCAATAACCCCAGGGGATCTACATGCTTTTGGCTTGGCTTAGCCCAGCTAAATGTCGCTTTCTGGTAGGGTTCAAGTTAAACCGGGGGCTTTGGGTCCCTTTGCTGCTCGATCGCTTGAGTCCAGTGAAACGCACGAGACTCCGAGGTCCTGTCCCTGCTGCCCTCCTAGTGATGAGAGCTGTGGGGAGGCTCCTTCCTTAAACTAGCAGATGTGGGGAAAGGGACTCGCTGCAATGCCCGTGACAGCCGAGGCCGTCGGGGGCCTCCCTGAGCGCAGACCCCTGGCACCAGGGCACGCTCGCTGGGTGCCGGCTTTTCCAGCCACCAGCCTCGGGGTCCTCTCTTGTGTCTGCTTAGAGCCTTCGCCTTCTCGGTCACTCTTGAACGCCCGGCGTACAGGAGGGCGACCCCTTCTCTCCCCAGCCGTGGTTCCAAAGCGCACGGGCCGCGGGCGTCGCCAGCATCGCATCTTTACTCCTCCAGCGTAGCATAAAAGAAATGGGGCTGAGGTAAGACCAGCCTGGGCAGACGTTTGTCCAGCCCTTTCTTTGAAAACCTCAGTTGCTGGGGATTCCACAGCCTCCCGAGGGCACCTGTTCCGGGCCTGTGCTTTCCGACTCTCGGGCCAGTTGTCCCGGATACCTTGTCTGGAACTCCCAGAACAGCCTGGGACCCATTTGAAGACAGGTCATGTCCCGTCCTCCCCACCCCCTTCCCTCAGCTTTCCTCCTGGGTCACCTCTTCAAACCCTCCTGTTGTTTGGGATTTTCTCCAGCTCATTCTCCCCATCTCCCATAAAGCATCGTGCTCTGAAGTACTGCCCCGTCTCCAGCAGAGGGCTCCCCAGCATCCGGTGGAACCGCTTCTTCCTCCCCAAAATTCTATCTTTAGAGCCTAAAAATGTGAAATCCCTTTCTGCTTCTAGCCAGCCTTGTGGTACAGGGGCTAAGCCCACGGTAGATGGGGACTCGGATGGACATCACACTTACGGCGTAGATGTCCAGGTCACGCCTAGATTCCAGACACAACCCTGTGCTACAACCATGCCTCTCGGGCCTTGGATCTGAACAGTGGGTTCCCATGTGTCGCAGACAAACGTTCCTTTCAGTTCTCTGGCTTGCGCTGAGCCGGTCCGGCTTCCAGGTCCCTGGCTTGTTTCTAACGCAAGCAGAGCGCAGCCCCTCGGTGTCATGGTTCTCCCCAGGGGGGAGCAACGCAATGAAAGATCTCATTTGAATTGCAAAACGTCCCAGATATAGGTGTTCTGCCCTCCTCCTGCCCCCGCCCCCGCCCCCTCATGTGGCTTCTGCGCCTTAAAAGGTAGGTTAGTTGTCCAGGGTCCTTAACCATCTAGGGGGGTGGGGGCGCCATGTCGTCTTTCACCACTGCAGGCCACAATGCTCTGTTGAAAACGAGAACGCCAAATAACGGTTTTTGCCTCTTCTTTGTCACCACTGCTAGACAAATGTGTATGGATCTGCCCAGAGACGAAAAATGCGCCCTTTTGAAGGTTTCCAACGCAAGGCTATTGTAATTTGTCCCACGGATGAGGATTTAAAAGATCGAACAATAAAGCGCACAGATGAGGAGGGGAAGGATGTGCCCGATCATGCTGTGTTAGAAATGAAAGGTAGGAGTCTAGAAACAAACCGACCGACCCACAAACCACGCGCGGCCAGCACCTGGTTTTGTTGTTTAAAAGCTGGACAGAGATTTATTTTTGGTTTCAAATGCTGACCCTCTGCTCTGTTGTCCTCCTTTCGTCTCACTTGTCGCCGTCTTCCATGTGTTCTTCCCCTGGGCCTCTCCTCTGTCCTTAATGAGAGATGCTGTAAACCCAAACTGACTTCTTTCCAGTGGGGGAAAATAATGTTCTGCACCTTTCGTGGTGAGCCAGTAATCGGAGCCAGGCTGGGGGCCTGTCCCGTCCCATTGTCCCATTGTCGGCTGCTGTTTCGCAGCAGACTCCTGCTTCTGTCCAGATGAAAGTGACCAGCCTGGTTCTTCTCTGGCTCCGTTTCTCAGCTGGACACAAGGGGGCAGGAGAGGTGACCGGTGCTTGGACGCAGCCTTTGGTTTTGCTAGCGGGACGCTGGGTGCCATGGAGACTGGAGTGTGTGTCCCCCACTCCGGGGATGGCGTCATGCGGACGTTATTTGCCTGGTTTATGGTGTCTCTTCCCTTCCTGTTCACTTCTGTCTTCCACTCTCTCGCCTCCTTTCTGGCGGTCCGATGCCATGGCGCAGGCTTGGCCTCCCGTGCGAGGCAGCTTGGTTCCAGCTTTCCAGGCTGCTGCTCGCTAGTTCACGTCTCTCGTTTTCTCTCCTCCGCCCTCTCGCCGGGCCCACAATGCAGCCAACTTCACGCTGCCAGAGGCCGGCGACTTCCTGGACGCGGTGATCTACATTGAGGTGCAGCGGGACGAGGCCGAGAAGCTGGTGAAGCAGTACAACGAGGAGGGCAAGAAAGCTGGGCCTCCGCCAGAGAAACGCTTTGACAACCGGGGCGGCGGCTTCCGGGGCCGAGGGGGCGGCTTCCAGCGCTTCGACAGCCGCGGGGGCGGCCCGCAAGGGGGCAGTCGCGGCGGCTTCCAGAACCGAGGGGGCGGCGGCGGCGGTGGCGGCGGCAGCTTCCGGGGCGGCGGAGGAGGCGGTGGCGGCGGTGGCGGTGGCAGCGGTGGCAGCAGCGGAGGAGGCACAGGAGGAGGTAGAGTCTCAGCTGTGGCCGCCCACGTGGGGGAGCTGTGGGATTCCGGGGTTGCCCATGGGGCCTAGGGGCTCCCATCTCATCCATGGAGGGGGTTGCCGATACTGTGAGGCTGCAGACTCTTTGGGCAGGGAGCGTCTGGGTCTGCCGCCCTTGGGCCATGGACGGGGAGGCGGGTTGGTGGGGATCTTTGCAGCCCCTGGTGCCAAGCCAGGGGCCAGTCTGGGGATCTGAGCAGCAGGGATCCTCCTCAGAGCTGCTGGGTGTGAGGGGGGGAGCTGCTGGGAGGGGGGCCCATTCCTTAGGGCCCATTCCATGCGAGTGGGGCTGGACCCAGGCGTGTACATAGCCACGAGGGTTTGGCGGGGAGTCTTGTTCCTCTTGGGCGTAGGGTGACTCCCATTGACAGCCCCTGCTTTTCTCTGCTAGGCTTCAACCGGGGCAGCTACACCCAGAATCGGTGGACAAGCGGCACCAGAGACAACAACTCCAGCCCCCGGGGCAGCTACAGCCGGAACACGCAGCCGCAGAGCAGCTACAGCCCCGCTCGCAACCAAAGTAGCTACAAGCCCCCCAGCAGCACGCCCCCCACCACCAGCAGCACCCCTAGCAGCTACAGTCCGCCGCAACAGCAGCAGGTCAGAGAACCCCTTGAGATCTGGCCGGTCACAGCACCGGGGCCCTGGTCTCCTTCCCCTGGCGCCAGCCACCACCGGCTGGCTCTTTCTCTAGTCACTCCCCAGGGAGACAGTGCCCAGGGGTGGAGCGAGCGCGGGGAGGGTCTGGCTCGGAGAGGGCGCGTTGCTCTCTGTGTTGCTGAGCTGAGAAATGAAGGGGCGCGTAGGCCAGGTCCACACTGCGGCCAAAGGTCGGCTCCAGGTTCGCGATTCCAGTGACAGAAAAACGTAGCTGGAGTGGATGTGCCGTAAGCCAAGCTCGGGCGCCGTCCTCATGGGGGGGGGGGTCGATGTCCCTTTCTCGTGAGGAGGAAGAGTCCTGGTGTGGGCGGGGGCACGGCACCCTCCACGTTCCACTGAATCAAACTCTGGAAAGTCGACCCCCACCACCTCCGTTTTCCAGGAAATGGCAGCGTGCCCTGAGCTGGAGCATCCTGGAGCAGGCATGTGCACAGGAACCGAAACCCCTCCCACTCTCCCACGGGACTTGCAGGGGGAGCGGTTCCGTGCTGTGTGCGCCTGCCCCTCAGGCAGCTTCGGGAGTATCTCGGAGACGTGGCAGACGTCGGGTTTTGTCTCTCGCCCCCCCCCCCCCCCTTCCCAGGACTTCCTAGTTGCAAACAGCAGCATGTGCAGTGCTCCCTCCTGCCTGAGATTTACCACTTCCCCTTGTTCGAGCGACACGTCCCCTCATTCTGAACGTGGGGGCGCTCGCTGCTGCTCAGACGAGCAGTGGGCGTGGGGAGGGGTCTGGGGGCCGGTCGCAGGCCTGTGTGAACCATAAACTAGGGGCTGCCGGAGGTCCGAGTCCATCTGCAGTTTTCAATTCCCCCCCCGGAGCGACGGGCACTTCTCTTTCTTGGCTGGTTGTGCTCTTGCTTCTCCAGCGGGAGCCGCGGGAGTGCAGTCGCTGCACAGAGAGCAGGCACGTCTCTGATCCAGACAGGCGCACTCGGGTCACCCTGAGCCCTCCCGGCAGGCACGTTTCACGCCTGGCATCCCACGGCAGCTCACGGTTCACCCGCTCCCTGTAAGATGCTTTGTTGGGCAGCGTGGGCAAACAGACCTGTCCCTTTCATTTACAGCCAACTTACCCCCAGCCCTACACCCAGGCAAGCTACACCCAAGGAGGAGGGTATACTCCCAACTACACCTATGGAAGTTACAGTGGTTACAGCCAAAGCTACACCCAGCCTCCACCGCCGACACCGCCGACCTACAATCAGCAGAACTACAACCAATACCAACAGGTAGGTGGGGGGCGGGCACTGCAGCGAGCGATCCCTAGACGGAGGATAAGCAAAGGGGGTGTCCAGCCATCGCATGAATCAATGCTTGTAGGCGTGGAAGAGTGGTTCCCAGCCTCACCCAGATTTCCTGGGACCTTGGGCCAGTCGCAGAACCTCTCCTTGCTGTCAGCGGAGGGGAGGGTTAGTGAAATATTTGCAGGGTCCCTGGGGCAGATTGAGAAGATGACGTCTAGCAGCCATTCTTGGCTGTCCATTCAGTCTCTAATGCTATTACAGAAATCGTAAGAGCAGCCAGACAGGCTCAGACCAAAGGCCCATCCAGCCCAGTGTCCTGTCTTCCGGCTGTGGCCAATGCCAGGTGCCCCAGGGGGAGTGAACAGAACAGGGAATCATCCAGTGATCCCTCTCCTGTCGCCTACTCCTAGCCCTGACAGAGGCTAGGGACACGATCCCTGCCCGTCCTGGCTAATAGCCATTGATGGACTTGACCTCCATGAGATTACCCAGTTCTGTTTTTGAACCCTGTTACTCCTGGTCTTCACATCCTCTGGCGAGGAGTTCCACAGGTTGAGTCTATGTTGTGTGGAAAAATACTTCCTTTTATTTGTTTTAAACCTGCTGCCTATTCTTTTCAGTTGGTGACCCCTAGTTTTTGTGTCATGGGAGCAAGTAAATAATCTTTCCTTATGTACTTTCTCCACACCAGTCATGATTTTATAGACCTCTCTCATATCCTCCCTTAGTTGTCTTTTTTCCAACCTGAAAAGGCCTGGTCTTATTCTGTCCTCGTGGCAGCTGTTCCAAACCCTTCAGCATTGTTGTTGTTGCCCCTTTTCTGAACCTTTTCCAGTTCCAGTCTCTCTTTTTGAGGTGAGGTGCCCACATCTGTACAGGGTATTTCATGCAGGTGTCCCATGGATTTGTATAGAGGCAGTAAGCTGTTCTCTGTCTGATTCTCTCTCCCTTTCTGAATGATTCACTACGGCCACTGCACATCGAGTGGCTGGTTGCAGAGCTCTCTTCACAATGACTCCAAGATCTCTCTCTGGAGTGGGAACAGCAAATGTAGAGCCTGTCATTTTGTACGTCTAGTTGGGATTGTGTTTTCCAACTCAGCCTGACTGAGGAGTTGGCTTCCCCGCTCCTCCTGATTGCCCCGGAGGATCCATGCGAGAGGCCCTCGCCCGGGCGAGTCGTTCAGTGTGCTTGTGTGAACGGTACTTTAGGGAAGATACTCTGTCCCAGGGAGCCTAGCCCTAGGCCTCTCTGTTCTGTGGCAATTGAGTATTGCAACAGCTCCTACGAGCCAGGGCCATCATGGGCTGGGTGCTTACAGCCAGAGCTGCCCCCTGGTTATGGCAAATCGGGGTGACTCCTCCAGGCCCTGCGTTCTGGGGTCCCACTCTGTGGGGCTGGAGAACCCCTACCAAAAGCTCGCTCTACACCAGCGCCTCCTACTCACTGGCTGGCCTTGCCCGTCAGCACCTCCTCTCCCTCTTGCGCCTGCTGCCTGCCACAGGTCAGATGTTTCACAGCATCAGGAGGGGGGAGGGCGCAGCGCGCTCAGGAGAGGAGGCGGAGTGGGGGTGGGAAGAGATGGGGTTGGGCATGACCTGAGGGGAGAAGATCAGAGCCTCGGTGCCTACGTCCTGGGCTCCTTGACCACTAGGGACGGCCCTGCTTACAGCCGTGTGCCTGCCCCAGAGTGGCAGGTGGTCCGATGCTGTGGGCTGCAGATCTGCAGCAGCACGTCTCCTTGGAGATACAAGCACATCAGGCCTGTCTTCCCGGCTGCCCAGTTCAGGATCTCGTGCCCAAGCTGCTGGGCGCCCGGAGGGTCTCTCCGAGCCTGGCTTGATCTGTGACTGGACTCCACGGGTGCAGCGGGCATGGTGAGCTCTGTGGGGCAGTAGCCAGCATGTCCTCTGCACGTTCCCAGACTGAGGAACAAATTCCCCCGGCTTAGTGCCGGACGCATCTCCCTGCCCTGCCTCCCCTGAGAAAGCGCAGGTACACAGCAAGTCCCCGTCGGAGCACCAGGCAGGTTAGTCCAGGCACTCGGAGACTAGCGCCGAGTGCGGCAGCAGCAGGAGGGCAGCCCTTCTCCCGTGCTTAGCAGATCAAAGCGCTGGGCAAAGGAAGTCACTCTGGCTTTCCCCCAGCTAGCAGAGGGGAGGGTCATGAAACCCCGTCTGCTCCCATTGGTGCTCTGGAACAGCACAAACACAGCCTCCGTTGGTCTGGTTGTCCTGGGGGCTGCCCACCCCGCAGGCCCCTTGCCCAGCTCTAACTCTGTCGTCTCCCCTCAGTACGCTCAGCAGTGGAGCCAGTACTATCAGAACCAGAGTCAGTGGCCTCCCTACTACGGCAGCTATGACTACGGGAGCTATTCCGGCAGCTCCCAGGGAGGCTCCAGCACTCAGTGAAGACCAGCGGGAGCTAAGGAGAGCCCACCTCTGCGTCTTCCTTTGGGAGCGGCCTGCAGCCCCTCGAGGCACCCCTGCGTTTCACTCAGCAGCTCCGTCAGAGCAGTTCCTGGCCACCTCTGGGAACAGGCAAGGGAAGTAGAACCACAGCCCTTGTTTTCTATCTGTAGTTTTGACGATGAATGCGTTTCTTGTACACTCTCGACAGACAACGGCATGCTCCCTTCTTCCTGCCCTGTAAGAAAGTTGCATTATTTCTCGCCACATGTTTAAAACCATCTCCTTTCTATTTTTTGACTCTTAAAATGGTAGGATCTTAACCATCCCCCTGTTCTAGGTACTGTGCTGCCAGGCCAGGACTCTCCTTGTTTGAAATCTACAATAGCAAAGGGTCAGCTGTGGCCCTTGATAGCCTTCTCCCCCCTCCCCGTGCTACACAATCGTGCTAGTGAGAACTTCCAAGACTTGACTGCAGTTCAGTGTCAATCTTTCCTGGAGGTGTTTTATTCATCTATTCTGCAAAGCATTTTAAAACAAACCTAGAGGGAGGGGAGATGGCTGTTTTATGGTAATTATGCTTTTTTTTTAGATTTTATGTAACTTTTTACCGTGGGTCAGCAGCTGTTAATATTTCATCAAGATAACAATTTCTTTGCTCAATCCAGGTGAGAAATAAAAAATCATCTTAAATGTGTAACTTTTTATACAATGTCTAAGTTTCTGTAACTTTGCACATGCTTTGTTTTGAGTTGAATTGTAACAGCTTTTTGTATTTGGAGAAAGAGTGAATATTGAACTTTAATGTCTCGGTGTTTTTTTTTCCTCCTTTATGAATTCTCTGGGTTCTTTTTTTAAATCGGTTTGATCATTAACATGTCCCATCCTAAGCCTTTCACTTCACAGAAAATAACAGGCGGCATCTTTCTAATGGGTTCCATTATCTATCTGCCAGAACTCTTGTGTACTAGCTGCTGCCTAAACCATCTAATAGTCAGAAAAACACTTGAGTTGATTTATGCATGAACATTTTATTTTCAAAACAGCTTTTTACAAACCCTTCCTGTCACTCCGAGATATCCATGGAGAGTTTCAGAAGCTTTTTCAAAGAAAGTTTATTTTCAAGAAGGGAGCTTGTCTGGCTGTTTCCACAAGAGAGAAATTGATTAGTTCCGTCTCCTTGGCTTGATTATAAATCAATGTGAAATTGACACATCAGTTTTCATTCTCCAGGCTTGGTGAAATGCAAACTAAGTGACATAAACATTGGAAAGTTAACTAGATTTTTAAATTTCCTTGCTTATAATGGGTTAGGATTTCCTCTTCTCCCCCTTTTCCCCCTCAAAAAAAAAATGGGACCAGATCCCTAGCTGGTGTGGCCCATGAATTTTAAATTGGCTTGCATCCCTTTTCAAACCCTTCAGTAACAGTCAGCTAATGCTTTTGGACCCTAGAAACTTAATTCACCACCCCTGCTTGTTTTGTTGCTTACCCGTGCAGTGTCTGCTCTCGCTTGGCCCTCTTGCCTCTGGTGTAAATGTCCACCCAAGATGTGCAGCGCAGCAAGGAGCTGAGGCCCAGGTTTGGTACACAGCAGGTTCTGCCAGCAGCTTGGGAGCAGTCTCGGTGCCATCAGAGCCTCAAGCCTGGCCTGAAACCATGCCCGACCTGGAATCACATTGGTGTCCAGGACACAGTCAGTCACGGAGAGCTTAGAAAAAGCCTTCATTGAATGCACATCTGTTGCATCATTCAGTATGCAAAGCGTGAGTGTCCGGGCAGGGCAAGCTCACGGCTTGGACAAGAGCTGCAGGGCGTGCAACAGCCCTCTGCTTGTCTGAAAGCATTTTCTGTCTCTGGTGATTTCCATGTTTACACTCCAGGGCAATTATGCGGAAAGTTAGCGCTTTACAGCCATTCAATCAAAGGGGCAGGCTCACATCTCAAACTACAAAGTCCGTTTCTTGAATCCCATCTTAAGTTCTCCAGCAACAGTTTTCTTTACCGATGGGAATATGGTTTTGGTAGTTGGGGTGCAGTGAAAGTGACATTTATCAGTGATCGTCTCAACCTCCACCACTAAGCAGCATTCATAGCCCTTCTCTTCTTTATCGACAACTTGCTGTCCTGTAGTTCACAGCTCCCTTCCTGGTGGGGGACTAAGCTGTGCTGTGCCTCACTAATGCTAAACAGCTTCTTAAATAGGAGATGGGCCAAACCTGGGAAGATTTCTTATGTGCACAGCTGGGACCAAGCCTATTGGATCATTCCAGCCAGTACAGTGCCACGGGATAGACACACCAGCCACAGCTGCAGTGGACAGGGTGCCTTGGATGTGATCCCTTGCCCCTCTCACACTGAGCTCTGCACTCTCAATCTCCGAATGGAGGCGTGTTTTGACACCTCCCCTGTAAGGCACGGAGTGCTGCTGTGAAAAGCATGGAATGAGAGAGAGAATCTTGTGTAATATTTAAGAGGATAAAACATATGTCTGCTCCCTCCAACAAGCCTTTTGAAGGTAACTTCTCCAAAGAAAAAGATCAAGTATCAGAGGGGTCGCCGTGTTAGTCTGAATCCGCAAAAGCGGCGAGGAGTCCTGTGGCACCTTAGAGACTAACTGAAGTGTAGGAGCATAAGCTTTCGTGGGCAAAGACCCACTTCGTCAGATGCATGTAGTGGAAATTTCCAGAGGCAGGTATAAATATGCAGACCAGAATCAGGCTGGAGATGACGAGGTGGATCCAATCCGGGAGGATGAGGCCCACTTCTAGTAGCTGATCTGGAGGTGTTTAATCCAGAGTTGATTGTGTCAAACTTGAAGATGAACTGTAGCTCAGCAGTTTCTCTTTGAAGTCTGAAAAAGCTGTACGCTCTGCTCCTGCTGAGGGCCAGCTACCCTCCCCACGTAGCAGCCCTACTTGCCTGCTGACCCACCTCACCCATGGGCCGTGGGGGCCGGGAGCCTGCCCTCCAGTGACCAGGTGCTCCAGAGGGATTGAACAAAGCGAGGGGATCGGGGTGGAAGGGGTCTCCCGTACAGCCCTGCCCGGAGCGAGTTCTGGTCTGAACAGGAGCAGATCTCAGTGACACTGAGCCTGGCTGCTGTCAAAGTTGCGCGCCCCCCCCCCCCCCCAAATTGCTCCATTGGCTAATTGACTTGCCTAGATTAAAATGAGCCTGCAATGGGGAGGGGGCTGCCAGTGGGGAAGCCCCCAGGATCTGAGCCCCTGGTCGCTGGGGCCCAAGGCCTCCCTGTGGGGGGGGGCCGGTGAATGAGCCACGCGCCTAAGTCACGAGCGCCCCCCCCCCCCAGCGGAACGGACTCGCTCCGGAACCAATGTGCCGGGACCGCGGGGTCCCGTCCGCGGGGGGGCCGCTATGGCTGCTGCACGGGGGGCCGGAAGTTCCGGCCTGGCGCGCGGGATGGAGGCGGAAGCGGGGGTCCGGCCGCTGCCGGGTGAGGGGCCGGGGCGCGCGAGCGGGGGGGGTGTCGCACCCAAACGGGTCCCCCGGGGGGGCCCGGGACCGGCCCTGCCCCCCCTGTGGCGGGGGGGTCACGTGGCTCCCCCCCCCCCCTGCTAATTCTGGGTCTTGCTCCGCAGGCGCCAGGCAGCAGGAGCCGGAAGATCCCGCGGGCCCGGCCCCGCCCCCCCCGCACTGTGGGGAGGGGGCACCAGGGAGCCCCGCCCCCCCGGACCGGCCCCCCCGCCACGGGCCCCCCCCGCACCGGGGGGAGGCGATGCTGGAGAGCCCCGCCCCCCGGAACGGGGTCTCTGAGTCCCCCCCGCACGGGGGGGAGGGGGCACCGGTGAGCCCCGCCCCCCGCGACCGGCCCCCCCGCAACAGGTACTGGGGGGAGGAGATGCTGGACCGGCCCCCCCGGCTCTGGGGGGAGGAGATGCTGGACCGGCCCCCCCGGCTCTGGGGGGAGGAGATGCTGGACCGGCCCCCCCGGCTCTGGGGGGAGGAGATGCTGGACAGCCCAGCGCCCCGGGGGCAGCGCCACAATAACGGGGTCTCCGAGCCCCCCCGGCAGCACCAGCACTGGGGGGAGGGGCTGCTGGCGCCGGCCCGGGGAGCCCGTTGCCCCCCCAGTGGCAGGCGGGGGGAGCCGCCGCAGCGCCCATCCCAGCGAGGCGGAGAGAAGCCGGAGCCTGCCCAAGCCGGGAACCTGCCCCCGAAGGAGCCGGGGGAGCCCCCCGGGGCGGGCGAGCAGGCGCTGCTGGCCATGCTGAGGGCCGTGGCCAGCAGCCCGCTGCCCGTGCGCAGCCAGCAGAAGGACGAGCCGGACCTGACGGCGGAGGAGAAGCTGGGCATCCTGCGGGCGCTGTACCAGGACAAGCCCGTGGTCTTCCTGGAGCGCTTCCGGCGGGCCCTGCGCGTCGAGCACCTGGGCTGCTTCGCCCACCTGGCCGCCCGCTACGAGGTGCGCTTCTACTGCGACGAGGTGCGCCGGGCCGGCCGGGCCAAGGCCGGCCGCACCCGGGTGCGCAACAAGAGATACGCCGCCCTGCAGCAGCTCATCAAAGGTACCCGGCTGCCCTCCTGCCCCCGCGCCCCCCAGCAGGGGTGCTACATGGGCTAGGGAGCGCTGCGCCGCAGGGAGTGGGACATGGTGCCCGCTGGATGCCCTGGAAGCAGGCTGCTGTAGCAGGACGTGGCCAAGTCAGCCTAGCTCATGCCGAGTGTCCCCTGCCCCAGCTGCCATGGCAGAGGCTAAGGATGGAGGGGGTCACAGAGAGAACCCTGCCCATGGGGGATCTCTGCAGGCTGAGAAGTGCGGGCCAGTGGTTAGATCGAGGGCAGGGCGCCAGGACCCCTGGCTTCTCTCCCCAGCTGTGGGAGGGGAGTGGGGACCAGGGGTTAGATCCAGGGCAGGGAGCTGGGACCCCTGGCTTCTCTCCCCAGCTGTGGGAGGGGAGTGGGGACCAGGGGTTAGATCGAGGGCAGGGCGCCAGGACCCCTGGCTTCTCTCCCCAGCTGTGGGAGGGGAGTGGGGACCAGGGGTTAGATCAAGGGCAGGGAGCTGGGACCCCTGGCTTCTCTCCCCAGCTATGGGAGGGGAGTGGGGACCAGGGGTTAGATCAAGGGCAGGGAGCTGGGACCCCTGGCTTCTCTTCCCAGCTGTGGGAGGGGAGTAGGAGCAGGGTTTGCCCCGGAGAGCCCCAGAAGCTGCCCATCCCCAGCCCCGTGACTCCAGCGCTCTTCCTTGCAGGGGGCGAGTATTTCAGCGACGAGCAGATGCGGGCTCGGGAGCCCCTGCTGTACGAGCAGTACATCGGGCAGTACCTGAGCGAGGAGGAGCTGCTGGCCCTGGGCAGCCAGGCGCAGGCCGGCCCCTGCTCCCTCTCCGGCGTCCTGATGGACTCCTACCAGGAGCAGGTGCTCCAGCTGCGGCTGCACATCCAACAGGAGCAGGAGCACGCCTGCATGGAGGAGGAAGAGGAGGAGGACGACGACGAAGGTCAGTGCGGTGTCTGGCTCGGGGAAGGGAGCGAGGCCTAATGGTTAGAGCGGGGCACCAGGGTTCCTGGGTTCTGTGTTGGGGAGGAAGGGCTGCTGTCCAGGGCCTGGCTTTGTGACTGGTCTTCGGCTGATCGTGCCCGTCCTCTCCCTGCCTGCTAGGCGAGGGGTCCAGCTCCGCCTCCGACTCCTGGGTCCCCGACACGGAGGAGAAGGCCTTCCTCCGCGAGGAGTTCACCAGCCGTATGCATCAGCGCTTCCTGGACGGCAAGGACCGCGACTTTGATTACAGGTGAGCAGTGGGAGCGCTAGGTGCTGGCCCCCTGGCCTGGGGGGCTGGCGGGGGGCTGGGGCAATGAGCGTCTGTCCCGGGGCTGGGAGCCAGGACCCCTGGGTTCTGCCCCCTGAGCTCCCAGCTCCGGCTCGCTCTCTCCCAGTGAGGTGGACGAGAACCCGGAGTTCGACAACCTGGACATCGTGACGCGGGACGAGGAGGAGCGCTACTTCGATGGCGAGGAGTCCGAGGAGGCGGAGGAGATGGAGGCGGAATAGGGGGGACCTGCCCCCCAAACCCTGGCACCCCGATGAGTGGGTCAGGACCCCAGACTCCTCGCTCCATGCCCCAGGAGCCCTGGCCGAATGGGGGCATGTCCCTGTGAGGCTCCCCACAGGTGGTCCGGGCCTGTGGTCCAGCCCAGACAGGTACCTTTGGGTACCCCACTGCCTGCCCCCTTTGTCGCCAAGGCCGGGGCAGGAGCCCACCATGGGCTGCGTTAGCCTCACGTCCCTGGTGCTCGTGGAGCTCGGGGGGCAGCCTAGAGCAGCGGCTGCGGAGATTTGCCCCAGAGGAGCTGGGGGGCCGAGGAATGGCTGGGTGACTGGCCTCGGGCCAGGCCGCTGAGGGCAGGAAGCAGCCCGGTGCCACGGGCACCCCTAGGGAAGCAGCTGCTCCGGGGAGTGGCGCCCCGGCTGAGTGTGTGGGGCAGGGGCAGGCCGGGGGCGGAGAGGGAGGAAACGGGGGGGGGGGGGGGAGACAGCTCTGTTACAATGAAAGTTCTTCCGTAACGGTCTGTGTAACGGCTGCAGTTTGTTCCCTTCAGCCTGAAAATCAAGGGGTTGGTGCCTGCATCTTGAGCTGGGGGCAGGTGCATGGGAGCCCCTCCTGGCTTCTCTCCAGGGCTCTGCGAAGGGAGTGGGGGCTAGTGGTTAGAGCGGGGGGCTGGGAGCCGGGACTCCGGGGTTCTCGCCAGGGTTCTGTGCGGGGAGTGCAGTCTCGTAGTTAAACCCCTGCCTTGCCCCAATTCGTGAAGCCCCCAGCACAGACCTCAGGCCTTTGGGACTACTGGCCGGTTGGTGGCACTGCTGGGGTCCAGCAGGGGGCAGCACAGGCCACGGCACTGGTGAGCAAATCCAACCATGCTCCCCAGGACTCCTGGGCTCTCTGAGCCTGCCTCTGGGGAAGGGAGTGGGGACTAGTGGTTAGAGCTCGGGTGGGGAGGGGGAGCCTGGAGTCATGGGTTCTCTCCTGGTTCTGGGAGAAGAATGGGGGCTAGTGGTTAGAGCTGGGAGCCTGGAGTCGTGGGTTCTCTCCCAGCTCTGGGGAGGGAAGTGGGGGCTAGTGGTTAGAGCTGGGGGGGGAGCCTGGAGTCGTGGGTTCTCTCCCGGCTCTGGGGAGGGAAGTGGGGGCTAGTGGTTAGAGCTGGGGGGGGAGCCTGGAGTCGTGGGTTCTCTCCCGGCTCTGGGGAGGGAAGTGGGGGCTAGTGGTTAGAGCTGGGGGGGGGGAGCCTGGAGTCGTGGGTTCTCTCCCAGCTCTGGGGAGGGAAGTGGGGGCTAGTGGTTAGAGCTGGGGGAGGAGCCTGGAGTCGTGGGTTCTCTCCCGGCTCTGGGGAGGGAAGTGGGGGCTAGTGGTTAGAGCAGGGGGTGGGTTTTTTTCTGGCTGGGCCTGGGAGTGTTTTCTAGGTGTCAGAGCTGGGTTTGCTGGACCTGGCCTGTGCTCCCAGCTGCCTGCCTGGTGAGTTACTTTGCCGCTCTGTGCCTCAGTTTACCTGCCTCGGGCATGAGTCAGTGTCTTCTGGCTGCTTTGGCGCCCCACAGCAGGACACTTGGAGCCCTGGGGGCCCTGTTGAGCTGGCCTGTCCCCCTGCCAGCCCCGCCCCTGCTGGTGTCTGGGGGGTGGGCAGGGCAGCGTGGGACCTTCCCCAGGGGTTTGCCATCAGGGGCCGGTCACTGGCCGGGCGGGGGAGCGCGGGGCCCTGGTCCCTGCAGGCGACTCCCTTTCCCTCCCCACTTTCGGTTCCTTTCCCAGCCCTCGCGGGGCTTTCGGTCCCGCCCAGCTTCCCCTGGGGAATCCCACCGGGGTGGGTGCTGCTCAGGTGACTGGCAGCCACCCGGGCGCTGGGGCCAGGCAGAAAATACCTGGCCCAGGCCGGGTTCCTCTTCCCTCAGGGAAGCCAGTTCCCCTGGGCAGCCCCAGCGGGTCACGTGTGGATCACAGGCCTGGCCCCTGGGATCAGCTACAGCGTCTGTAGGGCTGCACCTGTTCATACTTACCCCCTGGGGGGCAGGGAATGGCCACAGCCCGGTCTTCCCCCTACGGGGGCAGGAAATATCCACAGTGGAGTATGCTCCAGCCATGCCCCTGATCTGCCCCCTGGCCAGGGTGACCCCTGCTGAAGAGGTTCCTCGCCCCTGGGCATGATGGAGAATTACCCTGTGTAGCTGACCTGTGGAACTCACTGCTGCTCGCTTGGAGCCAGCCGTGGCGGGGGGAGGCGGGCACCACTGGGGAGCTGCCTGGGGCGGGGGCGAGCTGGCCTTGGTGATGCTGCTGCAGGCAAGGGAAGGCGGCGGGTGACCCTCCCCACCCATCCCTGCAGGCACACGGGTTGGGGGGGGGAGAGATCAGCTCAGACTGAGCAACTGCCGGATACCGGGGGGTCAGGCCCCCAGGTGTACATCTGTGTGTCATCCCTCCCTGCCCCCCATGTGCCTCGCCCAGCAAAGGGAAGGCTCCTGCCCCACCGCAGCCTCTGGACTCCAGCACCCGCTCGCCACAGACCTCCGGGAGGGGAGTAGGGCCTAGTGGACGGGGGGGCTGGGAGCCAGGACTCCTGGAAGCACAGGCCTGGGCTGCAGGGCGGGAGCAAGGGGCACTGGCAGGGCTGGGGGGCACGGGCTGTGGAGTGGGAGTGAGGGTCAATGGCAGGGGCTGTGGGGCGGGAGTGAGGGGCACCAGCAGGCTGTGGAGTGGGAGCGAGGGGCATTGGCAGGGGCTGTGGGGCGGGAGCGAGGGGCACTGGCAGAGCTGGGGGACGGGAGCGAGGGGCATTGGCAGAGCTGGGGGATGGGAGCGAGGGGCATTGGCAGGGCTGGGGGGCAGGGGCTGTGGAGTGGGAGTGAGGGTCAATGGCAGGGGCTGTGGGGCGGGAGTGAGGGGCATTGGCGGGGGCTGTGGGGCGGGAGCGAGGGGCAGTGGCGGGGGCTGTGGGGCGGGAGTGAGGGGCATTGGCGGGGGCTGTGGGGTGGGAGCGAGGGGCATTGGCGGGGGCTGTGGGGCGGGAGCGAGGGGTAGTGGCGGGGGCTGTGGGGCGGGAACGAGGGGCAGTGGCGGGGGCTGTGGGGCGGGAGCGAGGGGCAGTGGCGGGGGCAGTGGTGGGGCCTGTGGGGGGCACTAGTCCAGCATAAGCCGGGCTCACCGCAGTCCCCGCCCAGGCCCGTCAGCCCCGCTCCCTGCCCGGCCCGGGGAGGCTGGCGGCGGGGCCCGGCCAGAC
The DNA here is from genome assembly GCF_049634645.1 of Pelodiscus sinensis. Classification (NCBI taxonomy): domain Eukaryota; kingdom Metazoa; phylum Chordata; order Testudines; family Trionychidae; genus Pelodiscus; species Pelodiscus sinensis. The sequence goes on from NW_027465992.1 coordinate 58,289, forward strand.
TCTGACTCAGCCCCGAGCCTCCCCCGGGGCTTTCCATGGAAATTCCGGCTCCCTGCCCAGGGCTATTTTGGGAAGTTTTTCTAAACACGCGGCCCCGCCCCCGCCTTTGATTCACCCCCGCGCCCGGCCGGGCCCCGCCCCCCCGCGGCTGGGTCAGCGCCCCTGGTCACCAGAGGGGGGCGCCACCCCCCAGAGCGCGCCCCTAGTGCAGCCCTAACTGCCGGGGGAGAGCGCCCCCTAGCGCCGCCCTGTGGCCAGCCCTGCCTGCCCGGGGAGAGTGCCCCCTGCCCCACTCTCTGCCCCGCAGCGCCCCCTAGCGCCGCCCTGTGGCCAGCCCTGCCTGCCCAGGGAGAGCGCCCTCTGCTCCACTCCCTGCCCCACAGCGCCCCCTAGCGCCGCCCTGGGGCCAGCCCTGCCTGCCCGGGGAGAGCGCCCTCTGCCCCGCAGCGCCCCCTAGCGCCGCCCTGTGGCCAGCCCTGCCTGCCCGGGGAGAGCGCCCACTGCCCCGCAGCGCCCCCTAGCGCCACCCTGGAGCCAGCCCTGCCTGCCCGGGGAGAGCGCCCCCTGCCCCGCAGCGCCCCCTAGCGCCACCCTGGAGCCAGCCCTACCTGCCCGGGGAGAGCGCCCCCTGCCCCGCAGCGCCCCCTAGCGCCGCCCTGGAGCCAGCCCTGCCTGCCCGGGGAGAGCGCCCCCTGCCCCGCAGCGCCCCCTAGCGCCGCCCTGGAGCCAGCCCTGCCTGCCCGGGGAGAGCGCCCCCTGCCCCGCAGCGCCCCCTAGCGCCACCATGGAGCCAGCCCTGCCTGCCCGGGGAGAGCGCCCACTGCCCCGCAGCGCCCCCTAGCGCCACCCTGGAGCCAGCCCTGCCTGCCCGGGGAGAGCGCCCCCTGCCCCGCAGCGCCCCCTAGCGCCACCCTGGAGCCAGCCCTGCCTGCCCGGGGAGAGCGCCCCCTGCCCCGCAGCGCCCCCTAGCGCCACCCTGGAGCCAGCCCTGCCTGCAGAGGGAGAGTGCCTCCTGCCCTGCTCCCTGCCCCACAGCGCCCCCTAGTGCTGCCCTGGGGCCCCCTTTCCCCTTGCTACGGCGGTTGCTGTGCTGGGCCCCCGTCTTGCTCTGGCTTCGGGGAAGTCCCAGGGCCTGTGGCTGTGAGCGCAGCTGCTCCTGTCGTGCCCCCTTGACCTCTCCCAGCGGCTGCTGAGACGGGGCCGTCCCACCCCAGAGGTGGCTGCATCTTAGCCCCGGGGCGGATCCCTGTATGAACGGCCCCCGGGGCTGCTTGGGAGCAACTAATGTCTCAGTGAAGGGGCAGAGACAGGAGCCGAGCTGGGCACCGGGCTCTGCAGGGCTGGTCCAGGCCACGTTGTGGGAGGCGCCGGCCCGGCCAAGGGACACAGGTGGGCTGGTGGTGCCAGTGGCGGGGGGCTGGGTTCTGGGGCCCCGTTTGTGGGCGACCCAAGGCCAGGCTCTAGTGGAGTGGAAGGGCGGAAGTGCCCCAGCGGGAGGGTCAGCTTAGGCCGGGGAAGCCCCTGCCATGGGCTCTTGTCCCTTCAGCGCCAAGGAGCTGTGTGTGCGGTATGCCCGGAATCCCGGCTGTTTGGGACAGGACTGGCGGGGCGGGTGTGCCCGCCCAAGAAATGCCTGACGTGCCCCTGGCCCAGCTGTCGTTCCCATGTGGCCGGGGCAGAACTTCACCTCCAGGGACGTTTTGGGGCACCCGTCAACATGAGGGCAATGGAGAATCGCCATTTGGGTGAGCAGTGTGGGGGATATGACACGCAACATGTCTTGCTGGGTCGGCACACGAGAGGACAGTGAATGGCATGTAACACGTGGCAAAGGCACCCATGCACGTGCACACGCTCCTTACACACCTGCTCCTCCTTCCCTCCTCTCCCTGGCCCTCCCTCATTTCCTACTCCCAGTGGGAGAGCGCCCAGCCGGGCTTGGGGCCCCGATGCACTAGGGTGCTGCACACACGGGCGCAGCCTCTTCCACAGTCTAAGAATGAGCCGGGGTTCCTGGGTTCTGTTCTCACCTCTGCGAGGAGAGTGGGGGCTAGTGGTTAGAGCGGGGGGGCTGGGCGCCAGCACCCCTGGGTTCTCTCTGGGAGGGGTGTGGGGGCTAGTGGTTAGAGCGGGGGGGGCTGGGCGCCAGCACCCCTGGGTTCTCTCTGGGAGGGGAGTGGGGGCTAGTGGTTGGAGCGGGGGGGCTGGCTGCCAGCACCCCTGGGTTCTCTCTGGGAGGGGAGTGGGGGCTAGTGGTTGGAGCGGGGGGGGGCTGGCTGCCAGCACCCCTGGGTTCTCTCTGGGAGGGGAGTGGGGGTTAGTGGTTGGAGCGGGGGGGGCTGGCTGCCAGCACCCCTGGGTTCTCTCTGGGAGGGGAGTGGGGGCTAGTGGTTGGAGCGGGGGGGCTGGCTGCCAGCACCCCTGGGTTCTCTCTGGGAGGGGAGTGGGGGTTAGTGGTTGGAGCGGGGGGGGCTGGCTGCCAGCACCCCTGGGTTCTCTCTGGGAGGGGAGTGGGGGCTAGTGGTTGGAGCGGGGGGGCTGGCTGCCAGCACCCCTGGGTTCTCTCTGGGAGGGGAGTGGGGGTTAGTGGTTGGAGCGGGGGGGGCTGGCTGCCAGCACCCCTGGGTTCTCTCTGGGAGGGGAGTGGGGGCTAGTGGTTGGAGCGGGGGGGCTGGCTGCCAGCACCCCTGGGTTCTCTCTGGGAGGGGAGTGGGGGTTAGTGGTTGGAGCGGGGGGGCTGGCTGCCAGCACCCCTGGGTTCTCTCTGGGAGGGGAGTGGGGGTTAGTGGTTGGAGCGGGGGGGGCTGGCTGCCAGCACCCCTGGGTTCTCTCTGGGAGGGGAGTGGGGGCTAGTGGTTGGAGCGGGGGGGCTGGCTGCCAGCACCCCTGGGTTCTCTCTGGGAGGGGAGTGGGGGTTAGTGGTTGGAGCGGGGGGGCTGGCTGCCAGCACCCCTGGGTTCTCTCTGGGAGGGGAGTGGGGGCTAGTGGTTGGAGCGGGGGGGCTGGCTGCCAGCTCCCCTGGGTTCTCTCTGGGAGGGGAGTGGGGGCTAGTGGTTGGAGCGGGGGGGGCTGGCTGCCAGCTCCCCTGGGTTCTCTCTGGGAGGGGAGTGGGGGCTAGTGGTTGGAGCGGGGGGGCTGGCTGCCAGCACCCCTGGGTTCTCTCTGGGAGGGGAGTGGGGGTTAGTGGTTGGAGCGGGGGGGGGCTGGCTGCCAGCACCCCTGGGTTCTCTCTGGGAGGGGAGTGGGGGTTAGTGGTTGGAGCGGGGGGGGGCTGGCTGCCAGCACCCCTGGGTTCTCTCTGGGAGGGGAGTGGGGGTTAGTGGTTGGAGCGGGGGGGGCTGGCTGCCAGCACCCCTGGGTTCTCTCTGGGAGGGGAGTGGGGGCTAGTGGTTGGAGCGGGGGGGGGGCTGGCTGCCAGCACCCCTGGGTTCTCTCTGGGAGGGGAGTGGGGGCTAGTGGTTGGAGCGGGGGGGCTGGCTGCCAGCACCCCTGGGTTCTCTCTGGGAGGGGAGTGGGGGCTAGTGGTTGGAGCGGGGGGGGGCTGGCTGCCAGCACCCCTGGGTTCTCTCTGGGAGGGGAGTGGGGGTTAGTGGTTGGAGCGGGGGGGGGCTGGCTGCCAGCACCCCTGGGTTCTCTCTGGGAGGGGAGTGGGGGCTAGTGGTTGGAGCGGGGGGGGCTGGCTGCCAGCACCCCTGGGTTCTCTCTGGGAGGGGAGTGGGGGGCTAGTGGTTGGAGCGGGGGGGGCTGGCTGCCAGCACCCCTGGGTTCTCTCTGGGAGGGGAGTGGGGGCTAGTGGTTGGAGCGGGGGGCTGGCTGCCAGCACCCCTGGGTTCTCTCTGGGAGGGGAGTGGGGGCTAGTGGTTGGAGCGGGGGGCTGGCTGCCAGCACCCCTGGGTTCTCTCTGGGAGGGGAGTGGGGGCTAGTGGTTGGAGCGGGGGGGGCTGGCTGCCAGCACCCCTGGGTTCTCTCTGGGAGGGGAGTGGGGGCTAGTGGTTGGAGCGGGGGGGCTGGCTGCCAGCGCCCCTGGGTTCTCTCTGGGAGGGGAGTGGGGGCTAGTGGTTGGAGCGGGGGGGCTGGCTGCCAGCACCCCTGGGTTCTCTCTGGGAGGGGAGTGGGGGCTAGTGGTTGGAGCGGGGGGGCTGGCTGCCAGCACCCCTGGGTTCTATTCCTGACTCTGGGAGACCAGTGGGGCTTGGAGGGCTCAGCACGGGCAGGGGGATGAAAGGGGGGCTCAGAGGGAGGGAGCCCCCCCCCCCCCCCCCCCGCACATTCTTTCCCACTTGGTCAGTGTCTGAGGCTCCTGCTGCCTCCACTTTCCCCAGCCGCAGCCTGATGGAAACCAGGACTTTCCCAGGCCCCCTCCCCCGCACATGCGGCCAGGCGCTGGGGGGTCTCCCCCGGGACCCCCCCTGCCTGCAGCGAGGACAGGGCCTGTCTCACCACGAGCTGCGCCTGGCACCCTGCTCTGCCCCGGACACTGAGGGCAGCTGGCTGGCTCGGGGGGCAGGGCCTGTCCCCACTGAGGGGGCTGGGCCCAGCTGTGCGTATGAGTTCTGCCCCTCCTGCCGGGGCACTGGGAAGGCACCAGGCTGCCAGTGCTGGGGGGGGCTCTAATTAGTGGGGCCATGATGCGGACGGGCCCCGGTTCCGGGTGGCCCCCCCCTCCCACCAGCCCCCCCTTTGGCTCAGGCTCTGCCCTCCAACCCGGGCCGGGGGTCCTGAGGTGCCCTCCTGCTGCAGGTGAAACAGAGCAGCAGCAGCATGGCCAGTAACATGGGGGGGCTGGGACCCCGGACTCCTGGGTTCTCTCCCAGCTTGGAGGAGGGGAGTGGGGGCTAGTGGTTAGAGCAGGGGGGGCTGGCAGCCTGGGAGAGTGGGGGCCAGTGGTTAGAGCAGGAGGGCTGGTAGCTTGGGGGAGTGGGGGCTAGTGCTTAGAGCAGGAGGGCTGGTAGCCTGGGGGAGTGGGGGCTAGTGCTTAGAGCAGGAGGGCTGGTAGCCTGGGGGAGTGGGGGCTAGTGGTTAGAGCAGGAGGGCTGGTAGCCTGGGGGAGTGGGGGCTAGTGCTTAGAGCAGGAGGGCTGGTAGCCTGGGGGAGTGGGGGCTAGTGGTTAGAGCAGGAGGGCTGGTAGCCTGGGGCAGTGGGGGCTAGTGCTTAGAGCAGGAGGGCTGGTAGCCTGGGGCAGTGGGGGCTAGTGGTTAGAGCAGGAGGGCTGGTAGCCTGGGGGAGTGGGGGCTAGTGCTTAGAGCAGGAGGGCTGGTAGCCTGGGGCAGTGGGGGCTAGTGCTTAGAGCAGGAGGGCTGGTAGCCTGGGGGAGTGGGGGCTAGTGGTTAGAGCAGGAGGGCTGGTAGCCTGGGGGAGTGGGGGCTAGTGGTTAGAGCAGGAGGGCTGGTAGCCTGGGGGAGTGGGGGCTAGAGGTTAGAGCAGGGGGGGCTGGTAGCCTGGGGGAGTGGGGGCTAGTGGTTAGAGCAGGAGGGCTGGTAGCCTGGGGAGTGGGGGCTAGTGGTTAGAGTAGGAGGGCTGGTAGCCTGGGGGAGTGGGGGCTAGTGGTTAGAGTGGGGGGGGCTGGTAGCCTGGGGGAGTGGGGGCTAGTGGTTAGAGCAGGAGGGCTGGTAGCCTGGGGGAGTGGGGGTTAGTGGTTAGAGCGGGGGGGGGGCTGGTAGCCTGGGGGAGTGGGGACTAGTGGTTAGAGCAGGAGGGCTGGTAGCCTGGGGGAGTGGGGGCTAGTGGTGAGAGCAGGAGAGCTGGGAGCCGGGACTCCTGGGTTCTCTCCGAGCTGGGAGGGGGAGGGGTGGGGAGCAGTTCCAACCTCACAGCTGTGTCTGAGGGGACAGCTGGTGAGCACCAACATCATCCCCCCCCCCCCCCGGCAAATGTTCCCTGCCCCTGTGCACGGCTCCCGCCCACCTCAGGCGGGTCTGCCTGGCCCGCGGGGGGGGCGGTGTCTGGGGATTGTCCCTGTCATTCCCCACGCCCGTCTGCCCCCGCTGCTCTGGGTGCGTCTCAGCGCTGGGTGGGGGGCCAGCCCCATGCGGCCTGTCCAGTCACTTCCCGGCGGGGTTACTCGCCTCTGGGGCGAGTCAGGCCCCGGTGAGTCCCTGCCCCAGGCCCGTCTGCCGGAGCGCCGGGCCGGGCACTGGGGTGAGAGCGAAATGAGAGACCCCCCCCATTCCCCTCCCACATCCAGGGGCAGAACCCTGGAGTCCGTCCCCCCGCGCTAACCACTAGTCCCTACTCCCCTCCCAGATCCAGGGGCAGAACCCTGGAGTCCCCCCCCCCCCCGCGCTAACCACTAGTCCCTACTCCCCACCCAGATCCAGGGGCAGAACCCTGGAGTCCGTCCCCCCCGCGCTAACCACTAGTCCCTACTCCCCACCCAGATCCAGGGGCAGAACCCAGGAGTCCTGACTCCCAGCCCCCCCCCCCCGCGCCCGCCCACGCTAACCACTAGTCCCTACTCCCCACCCAGATCCAGGGGCAGAACCCAGGAGTCCTGACTCCCAGCCCCCCCCCCCCCCCGCGCTAACCACTAGTCCCTACTCCCCTCCCAGATCCAGGGGCAGAACCCAGGAGTCCTGGCACCCAGCGCCTCCCCCATCCTCAGCCACCCTGGTGCCCAGGGCCCGCAGCCACCCAAGAAGCGGGGGGCGGGGGCGGGCCAGGGCTGCTGGCCGGGCGCCAGGAGCCGGCGCGAAACAAGGAGACAGCGACGCCGCGCTAGGCTGACCACAGGCGTCCAGGGGATGCGCTTGCAGCCAGCTTAGCCACTGACACCCTGCCCGGCAGCGGGAAAGACCCTCCCTGCGGTTAGCCAGGACTCCTGGGTTCTCGCTGGCTCTGGAGGGCAGTAGGGGCTAGTGGTTAGCGCGGGAGACGGGGCAGCGGGACGCTGGAGGGGAGTGGGGACTAGTGGTTAGAGTGGGGGCATTGGGAGTCCAGGACTTTGGGGTTCTAGTTGCATCCCTGGCAGAACTCCCAGCCCCTTGAGTCTGGCTTTGCCTTTAGCCCCACAGCCTGGGGGCAGGGTCCTGACTTGGGGCCCCTCGGAGCTGTCCCTTGCCCCACAGCGGTGTGGGACCCCGCGGGGAGGCCTGGGCCCAGCTCTGCGCAGCTGGCTCCTGGGCCTCCCTGGGCCCTGGGAACGTTGCCTTGTGGTGGGAGCCGGCTTTGAACTTCTGCCTCCCCCGGCCTCCCATGGCAGGAAATGCCTGGAGCATGGGTCAGCGCCCGGGAGCGCGGGCCGGGGACCTGGGCGCAGGGAGCGCCGGCCCCCATGGCTTCCACCGCAGCCGCTCACAGCCCTAGGGGCTGGCTCTGGGAGTGGGGTCTAGTGGGTGGAGTCGGGGGTGGGGGCTGGGAGTCAGGACGCCTGGGCTCTCTCCCCAGCTCCACACAGACTGGGACCGTGGGCAAGTCACTTAGTCGCTCTGTGCCTCAGTTTCCCCAGTGGGTGGAGGGTGACACTGCCCTGGCCGCGCTGGGTACCCCAGTAAGAGCCTGGGGCTGGCTGGGATCTGGCCTGTCAGGAGAAGCCAAAAGGGAGACAAAGGGTCCATGGCTGAGCCCCCTTCTCTGCCCCCTGCCGAGACAGAAGAAACCCTGCGACTCCCTGCTCACCAGCATCGCGGGTGTCATAGCACCGAGAAACCCCATTGGGCCGGGCGCCCCCGAGATCAGGACCCGTCGGGCCAGGCGCCCCCAGACCCCCCCGAGATCAGGGCCCGTCGGGCCAGGCGCCCCCCAGACCCCCCCGAGATCAGGGCCCGTCGGGCCAGGCGCCCCCCAGACCCCCCCGAGATCAGGGCCTGTCGGGCCAGGCGCCCCCCCCAGACCCCCCCCGAGATCAGGGCCCGTCGGGCCAGGCGCCCCCCAGACCCCCCCGAGATCAGGGCCCGTCGGGCCAGGCGCCCCCCAGACCCCCCCGAGATCAGGGCCCGTCGGGCCGGGCGCCCCCAGACCCCCCCGAGATCAGGGCCCGTCGGGCCAGGCGCCCCCAAACCCCCCCGAGATCAGGGCCCGTCGGGCCAGGCGCCCCCCAGACCCCCCCGAGATCAGGGCCTGTCGGGCCGGGCGCCCCCCCAGGCCCCCCCGAGATCAGGGCCTGTCGGGCCGGGCGCCCCCCCAGACCCCCCCGAGATCAGGGCCCGTCGGGCCGGGCGCCCCCCCAGACCCCCCCGAGATCAGGGCCCGTCGGGCCGGGCGCCGCCCAGACCCCCCCGAGATCAGGGCCCGTCGGGCCGGGCGCTGCCCAGACCCCCCCGAGATCAGGGCCCGTCGGGCCGGGCGCCCCCCCAGGCCCCCCCGAGATCAGGGCCTGTCGGGCCGGGCGCCCCCCCAGGCCCCCCCGAGATCAGGGCCCGTCGGGCCGGGCGCCCCCCCAGACCCCCCCGAGATCAGGGCCCATCGGGCCGGGCGCCCCCCCCCGACCCCCCCGAGATCAGGGCCCGTCGGGCCGGGCGCCCCCCAGGCCCCCCCGAGATCAGGGCCCGTCGGGCCAGGCGCCCCCCCAGACCCCCCCGAGATCAGGGCCCGTCGGGCCGGGCGCTGCCCAGACCCCAGCTGAGAGCAGGGCCCGTGGGGAGCTGGATTCGACCTGCCAGGTGCCCCCAGCGCCAGACCCAGGAGCACCCCCAGGCCTGTGCGGGCGGCGCCGGCCGAGCTGGCGAGGGCGCTGCGGGATAAGTGCAGGCTTGGGAGGTATTTATAAGCCAGCCTGGCAGCGAGCCAGGGTCCGCCCAGCGCGGAGCCCTGCAGCTGGGGCATGGGCCGGGTGTGTGCCAGCGTGGCAGCGGGGCGAGGGGGTGCCCGTGCTCGCAGGGAGCTTCACGTGGGCAACGCCACGGGCCAGACCCCGCCCGCCCTGGGGGGTCCAGCCTGCCCCTCGCCCGGGGCCGTGGAAGCGGCTCTCCAGCCCCGGCCACCCCAGGGCTGGGGGGTTGGTCACAAGGTGCAGCTCCCACCCCCCCTCGGGCCAGGCAGCTCTGTGGTTCGTTAAAAACATGCTGGGCCCTGCTAATGAGCCAAAGCCCCGACCCCGTGGCATGGGCCCAAGGCCCCTTCCTGCAAGCCTACATGGGCAGCCGGTACTGTGATCTGGGGGGGGGGACTAGGAGGCCACAGAGTCCTGGCTCCCAGCCCCCTGCTCTAACCACTAGCCCCCCCTGCCGCCGAGCTGGGGGGAGAACCCAGGAGTCCTGGCTCCCACCCCCCCCGCTCTAACCACTAGCCCCCGCTGCCGCCGAGCTGGGGGGAGAACCCAGGAGTCTTGGCTCCCACCCCCCCCCGCTCTAACCACTAGCCCCCGCTGCCGCCGAGCTGGGGGGAGAACCCAGGAGTCCTGGCTCCCACCCTCCCCGCTCTAACCACTAGCCCCCGCTGCCGCCGAGCTGGGGGGAGAACCCAGGAGTCCTGGCTTCTCCGTACAGGTGTCGCTCAGCTCAGCCCCAGCTTCTAGGGGACGCCACCTCCCACTTGCCCCATAGCAGGAACTGGTTGGGGCTGGGGAACGGGGCAGGGGCCTGGTCTAGTCCCTGCTACCTTTGGCCTCTTAACTCCCGAGGAGCTGGGGGGCTGGTGGCAGCACTGGGGGGGGAGGGGACAGCCTGGATCAATCCCTGACCCTGCAGGGCCGAGACCAGCCTTTGCCCCCTGCCTTCTGCCCCACCGCCTCTGTGGAGGGCCCCCTAAAACACACGCCCTATGTTAGCAGCCCCCCCACACACACACACACACCCGGGAGGAGGGGGGGGGTTCTCCCAGACCCGCCACTGAGATGCAGCTGCCTCTGGGGTGGGGCTCGGAAGCTGTTTCTACGTCTCCTTCTGTCCCCGTCCTGAGTTCCACTCCCTGCTGCAGCAGCCGCCTGCCGTGCCGTGTGGGCGACGTGCTGCAAAGGACCCAGCCGGCTGGGCCCAGGCCCCACCAGGCCACCCTGCAGCTCGACCCACCAGCCCGTCACTGGAGAAGCTGGGAGCCGCCTGAGACAGCCAGGCAGGTGAGTCATGGGAAAGAAAAACAGGCCCAGGACACCCGCCACTCGGCCCAGCTGATCGACAGCGGGGGAGCCACGCAGAGCCCAGGCTAACAACACAGAGCCAGTCAGCAGGGACCCAGGTGTCTGTCCAGCCACAGCCTGAGTGTCGGTAACCCCGTCCCCGATGTATCCGCCTGTCCCAGGCACCGATGTATCCGCCTGTCCCAGGCACCAAATTATACACTCATCCCCGATTTATCTGTCATCGTCACTGTCACCGATTTATCTGCCCACATCACTGATTTATCTATCTACCCCCCCCCCCGATCTCTCTCTCCCCACACTTCCCCCCTTTCTCTGTGGGGCGACCGAGTCCTGCAAACTGTCAAGTTCAGCCCCAAAATGAAATAATGAAATGGACTAGAAACAAAGGTGAACCTGACAACTGTGTGTGCTGCAGTGCAATGCTGGGAGGAAACATTTGTGTGTGTGTGTGTGTGTGTGTGTGTGTGTGTCTGTCCATAGCAGAGTGTGTGTGTGTGTGTCTGTGGGTGTGGGCAGGAGTGTGTGTAACCATAGAAGAGTGTGTGTGTGTGTGTCTATGGGGGAGGGGTGTCCCTAGAGGAGTGTGTGTGTGTGTCTCTCCATGGGTGTGTGTGTGTGTGTGTGTGTGTGTGTATCTCTCCATGGGTGTGTGTGTGTGTACATAGAGGTGTGTGTGTGTGTGTATCTTTCCATGTGCGTGTGTGTCCATAGAGGAGTGTGTGTGTGTGTATCTCTCCACGGGCGTGTGTGTCCCCCTGGGTGTGTGTCCATAGAGGAGTGTGTGTGTGTGTATCTCTCCATGGGCGTGTGTGTATTTGGGGAGTGCGTGTGTCCGTAGGGGCGGGGTTCATGGGGGGGTCCCTTGCATGTGGGGTGTGTTGGCTGGGGGATGCCTGTGACTGGGGGGCTGGTTTCCCCAGGCCCTGCAGCCCCCCCTGCCCAGCAACCTGTGGGTGTCACTTCCTGGCCTGGTGGGGCTGAGGAGCCGCGGGGGAAGGGGGGAGGGGAAGCGTCATTTCCTCTCCCCATAGCTCAGCTACTTCTCCTTTCTTATCTCGCCGGAAAGAGATTTTTTTATCCGGCATCAGGGTGGCCCCCTCCCCCCGTTCCACCCGGCCCCTGCCCCGCGGCTGCCGCTCGGCCTCGCTCCCAGGCCCTGTCCCCCCGGCTGCGCCCCAGACCCCCAGCAGGCGCTGAGCCCCGAGTCCCCCGGCCAAGCTCTCCCCAAGCGGCCCAGGGCTCAGGCAGGGCCCCCCAAGGGAGCAGACGCTGCTCGGGGGCCCCGCGATGCTTCGCGTGCAGCCCGTAGCACCGGCCTGCGGACGCCCCCTGGCTGAGCACCCCACCCAGCCCAGGGGGTGCCCAGCTCCGCACTCGCCCTGCCCCCGTCACCAAGCTTTCCCCCTTGGAGTGTCCTTCGGGGCCAGGCCCGGGGGGCGCCCGGGGACCCTCGCCCCAAGCCGGGCTGCGTGCGCAGGCTGCAGGCCAGCAGCCGCAGCGGAAGCGGGAGGGCGGCCTATTTCGAGCTGCGGAGTGCTTGTGGCTGCTGTTTATTTTCCTAGGGAGAGTTTAGCTTCCCCGCGGCTCCCCCGCACGCCGCCCACCTGGGGACCGACCGCCGGCGAGGCAGCCCCACACCCCGCCGGGCCCACTGCTGCTCCCGGGCCCGGCCGCAGAAACCGACCCATTTCGGCAGGTGGCTGGCAGGGGCGGGTTGGGGGAGAGCCCTCGGCAGGGGCGCTGGGGGCCTGAGCTGCTCAGAGGCTGCTCCTGGGGTCCCCATGGGACGGCGCCTCCCTGCACCCCCCCCAGCCGGCTCCGCCGCAGCCCCTGGGTTCGGGGGTGCCGAGGCCTCCCCGGCAGAGCTGCTGTTTACACGGGAGCTGGACACGCACTCCCCGCCCGGGCGCCATGAGCTCCTCGCCTGGGTCCCCCTTGCCTCCTGGCTGCACACACTGCTGGGGGCTTCACGGACCAGCCCCATCCGTGAGACAGGCCCTACCGGGGGGGCAGTTTCGGCCCCCCCCTCCACCCCACACTCAGAAAAGGGGAAATGTCGTGAGCATGTGCCACTCGGGGCTGCAGGGAGGGAATATGGGGCCGGCAGAGGGGCACTGGGGGTGGGGCAGGCCTTGCCTCCTGCTAGGTCCTGGCATCAGGCCAGGACCCCCTCCCGGTGACAGACTCCTGCGGGAGGGGCGGGGGGGGTGGCACCAGCCTGCGGGCAGCAGGAGAATCGAGCCCTTGTGCCGCTCTGGCAAAGCCGGGCAGCGGCTGCCGGGGGGCGGGGGGGGACGACACGGGAGTTTTCAATCCTAGAAAACAACCGTGGGGCCCAGAGGGACGGGAGCCAGGCCCGGAGCCCCACCTGCCACCCCCTGCCCCGGGCCCAGCCCTGTGGCCCTGCCCCCGCCTGGGGTGGGGGCGACGAGCATGAATCCAGGGGCAGCCAAACACCCCCCCCCCAGAGCCAGGCACATGCAGCTCCACCAAGTGCCGAGGGGGCCGATCCGGAGCCGCCAGCAGCTGGCCGGGACCGTGGCCAGTTCAGGGGAAGTTGTAAATATTTCCCTGTGGGGTCAGGCTCCCCCGGGGAAGGGGGGGGCCTTCCGGCCGTGGTGCTGGGACAGCCCCCAGCTGCTCAGGCAGGTCTCCCTCAGCCACGTGGCCAGCTGCAGCCACTTCTGGGGTGGGGAGCCTGGGAGGGGGAAATCCAGGGGAGGCAGAACCCGGCTCAGCCTGCAGCGCTGCCAGGGGGCGGGTAACCTCCCACAGAGCTGGCCTAGCGGTTAGAGCAGAGGGGAGGGGCTGGGAGCCAGGACTGCCAGGTTCTCTCCCTGGCTCTGGGGAAGTAGGGCCTGATGGTTAGAGCAGGGCAGGAGACAGCTGTGTTCTGTCTGCAGGAGTCCCGGGGGTCCCGTCTCCCACCGGAGGGGTGGGGACAGAAACCTTCTAACCAGCCCGACACCCCACACCAAGCCCCCCGTCTGCTCGGGGGCCAGAGTTCTGGAGGCGGAGTCACATCCAGCAGGTAGAGGCATGTGGCCTGAGGGCGGAGCCACATTGCACGAGGGGGCGGAGCCTCACTCCCTGCTATGTCAATTCCCACCCCTCGACATGTCCTCCAATGGCCACAGCCTCTAGGGTGCCACTCCCTGACCCCGCCCACGAGCGCGGGACCCATTCACCCGCCAGCCGGTCGGTGTTTTCCCGCGGGAGGGGGGCGCACTTATTTGCCCCCCCCCTCGCCCCTCCGCCAGCAACACGACACCCAGGAGATCCGTCTGTGTGGTTTGTTGGTTTTTAAATTACAAATAATTCAAGATTTTCACCCAAAAAACACCCTCGAAATGTACAAAAAGTGAGTAACAGGAAGCGCTGCAGGGAGCCAGAGCCGGCGTCGGCCCCCCCCCCAGTCCGTGGGTCCGGCCGCCGCCATCAGCTGCACTTGCAGGAGCTGACGATCATGTTGGAGAGCTGCTCCACCTTCGGCTTGCGCCCCACGTAGTAGACGATGGGCAGGGGGGCCAGGGTCTGGGGCACGCAGCAGGGCGCGGCCGAGGCCCCCGGGTTGTGCTGGTTGTACAGGGCCAGGACCTGCAGCAAAGGCAGCAGGGCAGGGGTGGGGGCGGGGCCGGGGGCGGGGCCCCGCCCAGCCCGGGGAGAGGCTGATGGGGGGGTCATTCTGCTCCCCCCCAGGGAGGGGCTGGGCCCCGGGCCAGAGCCAGGTGCAGAGAGAGGCAGGGGACCCCCAGATGGGCTCATGCCGGTCCAGCCTGGCTGCTGCTCGGTCCCACCCCGCCCAGGTCAGTCCAGGCTCTAACCACTGGCCCCCACTTCCCTCCCAGTGCCAGGAGAGAACCCAGGAGTCCTGGCTCCCAGCGCCACCCCCGGCTCTAACCACTAGCCCCTGCTCCCCTGCCAGTGCCAGGACAGGATACCAGTTCCACCCCCCCGCTGTAACCGCTAGCCCCTCCTCCCCTCCCAGGGCCAAGGTCCGGGCTCCCAGCACCTCCCCTCCCCTCCCCTCCCCTGGCAGGACGGAGCCCAGCCTGGGCCTGCCCACGCACCTTGCTGTACTGGGTGTCGGAGCTCCAGATGTAGGGGCAGGGGCCCATGCAGAAGTTGGCCATGTAGCCCTTGGGCTCGTGGATCCACTTCCACTGCAGGTCCTTGCGGAAGTCGATGTACAGGGGCCGCACGCAGCAGTTCTTCTCCTCCGCCCTGCGCCGGCACCGAGCGGTTACCCAGGGCCCGGCCGGGAGACAGCCCCGGCTCTAACCACTAGCCCCCACTGCCCTCCCGGAGCCAGGAGAGAGCCCCGGCTCTAACCACTGGCCCCCACTGCCCTCCCGGAGCCAGGAGAGAGCCCCGGCTCTAACCACTACCCCCCACTCCCCTCCCGGAGCCAGGAGAGAGCCCCGGCTCTAACCACTGGCCCCCACTGCCCTCCCGGAGCCAGGAGAGAGCCCCGGCTCTAACCACTGGCCCCCACTGCCCTCCCGGAGCCAGGAGAGAGCCCCGGCTCTAACCACTGGCCCCCACTGCCCTCCCGGAGCCAGGAGAGAGCCCCGGCTCTAACCACTACCCCCCACTCCCCTCCCGGAGCCAGGAGAGAGCCCCGGCTCTAACCACTGGCCCCCACTGCCCTCCCGGAGCCAGGAGAGAGCCCCGGCTCTAACCACTGGCCCCCACTGCCCTCCCGGAGCCAGGAGAGAGCCCCGGCTCTAACCACTGGCCCCCACTGCCCTCCCGGAGCCAGGAGAGAGCCCAGGCACCCCAGCTCCCAGCCCCCCCAGCCCCACAGAGGCCTGGGGCCAGCTCACCCGAAGCAGTAGTCGGTGTCCAGCGCCCGGCGGTGGCGGGAGCTCTGCAGGTGCATGGCGTGCTCCAGGGGCGTGGACATGACCAGCACGTAGGGCAGCTTCTGGGTGGTGGAGGAGACGGTCCCCAGGTCCCCCCGCTTCTTGTCAAAGCCTTCGGGGAGCAGACACCCCGTTAGCAGCCCCCAGGGGCCCCCCAGCCTGAAGGGACCCTCCTCTGGGCACCTCCCGCGGGACACCCCCCATGCAGGGTGAAAGGCACACGGAGCCCAGCCTGTTCTAACCACTAGCCCCCCCTCCCCTCCTCTCCCAGCAGCGTCCTGGCTCCCACACCCCCTGCCAATTCTAACCACTAGCCCCCACTCCCTCCCAGCAGTGACCAGGCAGCCCACCTACCGTCTATGACGACTTTCAGCTCCGTGGTGGGGTCCTCGCAGGAGCAGTGAACGCTGAGTTTAAAGACCCCCGGATTTTCTGAAAAAGAGGGAGAGTGGGGGGGGGGCGGAAGGGGGCGCTGAGTCCTGGCTCCCAACACCCCCTGCTTTAACCACTAGGCCCCACGGTGCTGCAGCTGTTCTCTGCCCCCCAGTCCCTGTGCCCAAGCCAAGTGCAGGCCGCCGAGGGGCTGAGGGGAGCCCAGCGCCCAGGGAATAGTGGGGACCCAGCATGCCCCAGATGGGCCCCCTCACCTTGGCTGCTCAGCCACTGGCGCACGACCTCGGTGACGTCGAAGGACAGCCACTCCTCCTCGGGCGCCCGCCCCACGGCGCGGCTGGCCAGGTACCGCCACGACCCGTTCCCGTAGCCCTGTGGAGACAGGGGTGAGCCGGCCGCCGGGGGCATGGGAGCCCCATCCGGCCCCATAGAGCCCCGCCCAGCCCCACAGACCTCAGAGCCCCAGCCCGCCCCATAGACCCCGCCCAGCCCCATAGAGCCTCACCCAGCCCCTATGCTCCACCGCAACAGCTCTAGCCACGCCCTTTCTGATGACTTCTGCGCAGAATCCAAACGGCCTTGCCCCATCTCCCCCACCGCCCACAACTCACGGCCTGCCCCATCTCTCCTAGCCCCGCCCATCCCCGGTAGCCCCGCCCACCCAGCAAGGCCCCGCGCACCTGGTACAGCTCCACCCGCTGCTCCACCTCCAGCTTGTCGGGCTTCTGCAGCATCCGCAGCTCGGCCCGGTGCAGCAAGGCCTCGCTGCTGATCTGCGCGCGCGCCTGCGAGGCGTTGAACAGGAACACGACGTTGCGGGTCGTCTTCTCCCAGAACGTGTAGTTGACTGAAGGGAGACTGGGCCTGAGCACGCAGGGCGGAGCCCCCGCGCCCGCCCCACGGCCCCCCCGCCTCACCTTGCCCCCTGCCCCAGGGCCCCCTCCACCCCGCCCTGCCCCCCGCGCCCACCCCACGGCCCCCCCGCCTCACCTTGCCCCCTGCCCCAGGGCCCCCTCCACCCCGCCCTGCCCCCCGCGCCCGCCCCACGGCCCCCCCCGCCTCACCTTGCCCCCTGCCCCAGGGCCCCCTCCACCCCGCCCTGCCCCCCGCGCCCGCCCCACGGCCCCCCCGCCTCACCTTGCCCCCTGCCCCAGGGCCCCCTCCACCCCGCCCTGCCCCCCGCGCCCGCCCCCACCGCCCCCTCCACCCCGCCCTGCCCCCCGCGCCCGCCCCACGGCCCCCCCGCCTCACCTTGCCCCCTGCCCCAGGGCCCCCTCCACCCCGCCCTGCCCCCCGCGCCCACCCCACGGCCCCCCCGCCTCACCTTGCCCCCTGCCCCAGGGCCCCCTCCACCCCGCCCTGCCCCCCGCGCCCGCCCCACGGCCCCCTCCACCCCGCCCTGCCCCCCGCACCCGCCCCACGGCCCCCCCCACCCCGCCCTGCCCTCTGCCCCACGGCCCCCCCCGCGCCCGCCCCACGGCCTCCCCCGCCTCACCTTGCCCCCGCTCCCGCCCCACGGCCCCCCCGCCTCACCTTGCCCCCTGCCCCAGGGCCCCCTCCACCCCGCCCTGCCCCCCGCGCCCGCCCCACGGCCCCCTCCACCCCGCCCTGCCCCCCGCACCCGCCCCACGGCCCCCCCCACCCCGCCCTGCCCTCTGCCCCACGGCCCCCCCCGCGCCCGCCCCACGGCCTCCCCCGCCTCACCTTGCCCCCGCTCCCGCCCCACGGCCCCCCCGCCTCACCTTGCCCCCTGCCCCACAGTCCCGCACGGCCCCCTCCACCCCTGCCCCACACTCCTGCTCCCCGGCCTCTCCCAGACCCCACCCCATGTCCCCCAGCCCTTTCGGCACCCCCACTCCCGCCCCCAGCCCTGCCGGTGCTCCTCACTCCCACCCTGCAGCCCCTGCCCCCCAGCCCTGCTAGCACCATCCACTGGGCTCCTGCCGGGGGGAGGGGAGGGCTCAGGGCGACGGTTCGCAGCCCTGTGGCTCCTGCACTATTCAGAGGCCTGTGACCTTTGCCTTGTGCTGCTTCCCGCCAGCCCCTGTGACCGGGCCAAGCCCAGGGACGGTGGTCCCAAACTGCATGTGGGGGGCGGGGCTAACTGCCCTTTCTGGCCACGCCCCCCCGCTCTTGGGCAGTGTTCACTCTGGAGCAGATCGGTGGCGAAACCGCCGGCCTGGGGCTCAGCCCCGACTCCTTGTTACCATGGGGCACGAATCCCCCAAGTGCCGATCGCCCCCCAGGAAGGGCCGGCAGGCAGCTGGCAGCTCTCTGGCCATTTCACGTGTCCCACTTTTGGCCACGGCACTGGGTTTCCAGCCAATCAAAGGAAATCGAAGTGCAGCGGGGAGGGGACGCAGCGAGAAACGGGGCCGCGGGGCGAGTGGCCCCCATGGGGAAGCACTGAAAGGGGGCTCTTCTGAAGCACCCAGCCATGCCCCTCCCCCGGCACGGCTCCGCTCCCAGCCCCCCTTGGCTTTTACTCCCCCCCAGCCTTGTGTCTGCCCCCCCCATTCCTCAGAGGGACCCCCCACATCCCTCTTGGCCTTGTGCCAGCCCCCCTCCCATGCATCCCCAGGCCACCCCCAACACCCCTTGGATTTTTCCCTGCCCCCCATAAGCACCCCCCCTCCCCTCCCCCAGCTTCCGCTCCTCTCCTCCCCACCCACAGTGCCGGCGGTGGCCCAGGCGCTATTTTTAAGGCAGGAAGAGGCTATTTTAAGCTGCTGCTTCTTCGGATCAAAGGGGCTTTTGACTCCCCTGCCCCCCAGGTCTGACTGGGCCCATCCTGCTGCTGCCCAAAGAACTGGGGCAGGGATGGGGGGAGGTACCGAGGCACTGGGGCCTGGCGGTGTCATGGGGCTGGGGGGGCCGAAGGAATCCCCAGCCGTGTGGGGAGGCGGGGGGAGGAGGAGAAGTTGGAGCCAAGGAAAAGCTGAGGGGGCAGGGTTACAAAGGGGAACCCATGGCGCCCCACGGGGAGCCGGCCCGATGAACCACTGGGAAGGAGCCCTGGCTCCCAGCCCTAACCACTAGCCCCCACTGCCCAGGAAGAACCCAGGAGTCGTGGCCCCTGGGCCCCTGCCACGGCCCCAGCTCAGCCCACACAGGCCAGGAGGTTTCAGCGCTGCACGAGCGGCGCCCTCCATCGCCCTGGGCCCCCCTGGGGCAAACGCTGCACCCGGCCGATAAGGGCGGGGGAGGGGCCATGGGCAGCGCAGCCTCATGGTTACACAGCAGGGCCGGGTCAGCGCCCAGCGCAGCCGCGCACCATCGGGCCAGGGGCCTCGCCCCGGAACAGACCTTCCCGTGCACGCTGGGACCGCAAGCCCTTCGGCCGTGGGACTGTCCCTAGGCGCCCGGCCCGACGGGCCCTGATCTCGGGGGGGGGGTCTGGGGGCGCCCGGCCCGACGGGCCCTGATCTCGGGGGGGTCTGGGGGCGCCCGGCCCGACGGGCCCTGATCTCGGGGGGGGGTCTGGGGGCGCCCGGCCCGACGGGCCCTGATCTCGGGGGGGGGGGTCTGGGGGCGCCCGGCCCGACGGGCCCTGATCTCGGGGGGGGGTCTGGGGGCGCCCGGCCCGACGGGCCCTGATCTCGGGGGGGGAGTCTGGGGGTGCCTGGCCCGACGGGCCCTGATCTCGGGGGGGGGATCTGGGGGCGCCCGGCCCGACGGGCCCTGATCTCGGGGGGGGGGGTCTGGGGGCGCCCGGCCCGACGGGCCCTGATCTCGGGGGGGGGTCTGGGGGCGCCCGGCCCGACGGGCCCTGATCTCGGGGGGGGGGTCTGGGGGCGCCCGGCCCGACGGGCCCTGATCTCGGGGGGGGTCTGGGGGCGCCCGGCCCGACGGGCCCTGGCTGGGTTCCTCGCTCAGCTCGTGACACATCTCACACGGTCTAGGCCCCTCCTTAGAGTGCAGGTGCCGGCATCCGGCTCCCGCCCTGTCTGAGGAGGTGCGACGCGCCCGCCGGGGCCGGATGCTGGAGTGTGGCGGCTCCCGCTTGCCCCTGCCCAGGCAGATCCTGCGGGGCACAGCCTGTCCCCAGCCCGAGCACACAGCCGCAGACTGGGGCAGGCCCAGGCTGTAATTACAGGCTGGAAGTTCTGGGCTGAGACGCCGCCCCAGGGCAGGGCCGGGACTTTTCACCAGGCAGGCAGGCGGCTCGGGGGCGGGCAGCAGCTTCCTCAGCAGAACCAGACGTGTTCCCCTGGGCAGACAGCTCCCCGGGGGCGAGGGCGGAGAGGGAGCTCAGGCCGGGCGGGAGCCGGGTTCGGTTCTGATCCAGCCCCAAGAGAAAAGGCAGCTGGGAAGTTCTGATTTGGAGCCATCCAAGTCTCTGGCCCCCCACGAAGTGGGCAAGAAAAACGTTGGGATGTAGCAACAGACAGACTGGGTCGGAGCATGGGCCCATCTACTCCGGCGTCTGGTCTGCCGCAGCTGCTTCAGGGATCTCCCTGCTGGACACAGATGGGACAGCCTGCCCACCAGGGCCTGGGTGGTCCTGGCTAGCTCAGCCCACCCTCTCCACTCTGCTTCCGCCTTTGCTGGGGTCTCTGACCGCTCGAGATCGCGGTGCCTGGATACCTAGTGGCTGTGAGTTCCGCTGGCTCGGGGCAGGGGAGCGCCCAAAGTTTCCTCCATCCTGCCCCCGCCCTGCGAACTCCTAGTAGGGTGAGAGGAGGCTTCACACGCTCCCCCGCTCTCAGGCCCTGATTGGCCTGGGGGTGGGGGAGCACAGGAAGTCTCCTCCCACCCCAGGGCCATGGGCACCTAAGGGGAACCTGGGGGGGGGGGGCGCAAAGGCGCTCCGCCACCCCCAGACCAATCATGGTCTGGGGGTGGGGAACCTGGAAGTATCTTGGCCCCGCCCCTTCCGCTTGAGGGCCCGCCCCTTCTGGAGCAGCCCGAGGCCACTTCAAAAATGTCTGAAGTGGCCCTGGGCAAAAAATGATTGCCCACCCCCGCTTTGTGGGAACCTGCCCCCGTCCCTCGGCATCAGGTACAGCAGCCTCAGGGTGGCTCTAATTCCCACCCTGCCCCAAGGATCCTGGGGGGCAGGGAATAGCCACAGAGCAGCACACTCTGGCCCCACCCTCGAGCCAGTGTGACTGAGAGCCAGGCCCCACGGAGCCCTGACCTCAGCAGGGGTCTGGGTAGCGCCCGTCCCCACAGGGCCCCGATCTCAGCTGGGGTCTGGGTAGCGCCCGTCCCCACAGGTCCCCGATCTCAGCTGGGGTCTGGGTAGCGCCCGTCCCCACAGGGCCCCGATCCCAGCTGGGGCCTGGGTAGCGCCCGTCCCCACAGGGCCCCGATCCCAGCTGGGGTCTGGGTAGCGCCCGTCCCCACAGGGCCCCGATCCCAGCTGGGGCCTGGGTAGCGCCCGTCCCCACAGGGCCCCGATCCCAGCTGGGGGCTGGGAGCGCTCCCGCCAGACCAGTGCTATGAAACCAAAAGGACGAGGAAATTCACCGATTCGTAGGATGTTGGTTTGCCCCCAGCAGCATTAGCCTGTGGAACTCATGGCCCCTGGATCCCAAGGGCTCAGCAAGGGAGGGGGAGGGGTATGCTGTAACCCACAGGGCAGGAAAGGACTTTCCCTGGCAGCATGCAGACCCAGGAGTCCTGGCTCCCAGGCTCCTGCTCTAACCACTAGATC
The DNA here is from genome assembly GCF_049634645.1 of Pelodiscus sinensis. Lineage (NCBI taxonomy): Eukaryota > Metazoa > Chordata > Testudines > Trionychidae > Pelodiscus > Pelodiscus sinensis. The sequence continues at coordinate 79,221 of NW_027465992.1, forward strand.
CCACTCCCCTGCTAGAACCAGGGAGAGAACCTGGGAGTCCTGGCTCCCGGCCCCCTGCTCTAACCAATAGCCCCCGCTCCCCTGCCAGAGCTGGACACAGAACCCAGGAGTCCCAGCTCCCAGCCCCCTGCTCTAACCACTAGCCCCTGCTCCCCAGCCAGAGCTGGACACAGAACCCAGGAGTCCCAGCTCCCAGCCCCCTGCTCTAACCACTAGCCCCTGCTCCCCAGCCAGAGCTGGACACAGAACCCAGGAGTCCCGGCTCCCAGCCCCCTGCTCTAACCACTAGCCCCTGCTCCCCAGCCAGAGCTGGACACAGAACCCAGGAGTCCCGGCTCCCAGCCCCCTGCTCTAACCACTAGCCCCTGCTCCCCAGCCAGAGCTGGGCACAGAACCCAGGAGTCCCGGCTCCCAGCCCCCTGCTCTAACCACTAGCCCCCGCTCCCCATGTCCTGGCTCCCAGCCCACCCCTTCGCGCTCTAACCACTAGCCCCCTCCGCCCCGGAGCCCGCCGCCTCTCACCGTGATTCACGGGCAGCATGGAGAACTTGTGCACCTCCTTGGCGTAGTACTCGTCCTGCGGGCTCTCGTGCACCGTGGCGGCTTCCTGCTGGCGGGCCAGGTCCCGCACCATGTCCCGGGTGCTGTTGTAGAGGGAGGCGACGTCCTCGGGCAGGCGCAGCAGGGCGGCGTCCCCCCCTCCACCTGGGGCGGGCTGGCCAGGCGCAGCTTGCTGAGGATCTGGCCCTGATGGCCTCCACGCGCTTCCTCTTCACCAGCTCCATGTCGATGGTCTTGCAAGTGGACAGGGCCTGGCCCGCCCAGAGCCGCGCCAGGGCCAGCAGGGCGAGGAAGAGCAGCGCCCCGGCCTGTCCCATGGCGGGGCCGGTCTAGCGCCTGCTCCCGGGGAGCCCGAGGAAGCCCCAGTGGCGTCCGGCCAGGTCCATGGGCCACGCGCGCCCGGAGCCGCTCGGGGACTCAGCCGGGCCTGCCTGGCACCCGGCCCGGCGCGCTCATAGACAGGGAGGGCTGGCGGGGGCCGGGCCGCCGGGCGCACGGATCGCACCCTGGCTCCCCGACGCGCTGGGACCCGCTGGCTCCGGCGAGCCGGGGCTGGAGCTTTTAACGCCGCCCGACCCCAGCTCCACCCAGGATATGAGCGCGGGGGGGCGGCCCCCAGCGGGGCTCCGGATTTCACTTCTGCGCCGGGCGCAGCAGGACCCCGCGAGGGATCCACCGGGCCGCCCCCTCGCCTCGCCTCGCCGCCCCGCCTCCCCGCGCCCCGCCCGGCTCTTCCTTCCCCTCCTCTGCTCCCCCGGCTCCGCTCCCCCCGCCCTGCCTCTGCGGGGGGAGGGGCTCGGCCACGCCCCCTCCCGGGCCGCCCCCTCGCCCGCTGCTTGGCTTGGGCACGCGGGGGCAGCGCGTTTGCCGGAGCCCCGGGAGAGGGTCCCCCCGCCCCAGCGAGGGCGCGTCGGCGGCGACCGACCCCCCGGCCTGGAGGCAGGAATTTACCCCCCCCCCCGGCCTGGAGGCAGGAATTTACCCCCCCTCCGGCCTGGAGGCAGGAATTTACCCCCCCCCCGATGTCCCCAGCCTGGAACCCACCCACTCCTTTTCCCGCCGCCCCACTGCAGACGGGACTGGGGGGGGGGAGCCAGAAGTGGAACGCGGAACCCCCAGTGGGTCTGAGACCCGCTCTGGTCCATCCGGCCGCCTTCCAATCCCGGGTCCCCGACGGTATCAGACTCCCCCCCTCCCAAGCAAGAACCATTTGGGGAAACTGAGGCACGCAGCAGGCCAGGGTCACAGAGCGCCAATCCCCTCCTGCTCTCACCACTAGACGCCGCTCCCCGAGCTAGGGCCGGGAGTGTTGGCTCCCAGCTGTGCACAGCAGCCCCAGGGGCTCCCCCAGGCCCCGCATGCTTGGGCTCCAGGTCACCCCAAGGCGCCCTCAGCGTCCAGCAGGCAAGTCCCCACGAGGCCAATGGGGACACCCCAAAAATGCGGTTGGGGGGCCCTCTGCTGGCGGGCGCCGGGCCTGCGGCTGCTCTGAGCTCAGCCGAGACGAAGCCCAGGGAGCCTGAGGAGGCCACGCCCCCTTCTAAACCTGGCTCGAGCGCTGATTCGCAGCACGGCCTCTGGCAAGTCCCTGCCCGGTGCCTCAGTTTCCCCTCAACCCATCTGCCAACAGTGGGAAGAGAGAGGACTGGCCGGGGGGCTGCCCAGGGGCCGGGGGCTCTGAGGAGAGATGGGGGGGTATGGAAACGAGTGAGACAGCCCAGCCACAGTCCTGGCTCCCAGCCCCCTGATCTCACCACTAGGCCCTGCTCCCCTCCCACAGAACCCACCAGTCCTGGCTCCCAGCCCCCTGATCTCACCACTAGGCCCCGCTCCCCTCCCGCAGAACCCACCAGTCCTGGCTCCCAGCCGCCTGATCTCACCACTAGGCCCCGCTCCCCTCCCGCAGAACCCACCAGTCCTGGCTCCCAGCCCCCTGATCTCACCACTAGGCCCCGCTCCCCTCCCGCAGAACCCACCAGTCCTGGCTCCCAGCCCCCTGATCTCACCACTAGGCCCCGCTCCCCTCCCGCAGAACCCACCAGTCCTGGCTCCCAGCCCCCTGATCTCACCACTAGGCCCCTGCTCCCCTCCCACGGAACCAGGAGTTCTGGCTCCCAGCCCCCTGATCTCACCACTAGGCCCCGCTCCCCTCCCACAGAACCCACCAGTTCTGGCTCCCAGCCCCCCTGATCTCACCACTAGGCCCCGCTCCCCTCCCACAGAACCCAGGAGTTCTGGCTCCCAGCCCCCCTGATCTCACCACTAGGCCCCGCTCCCCTCCCACGGAACCCAGGAGTCCTGGCTCCCAGCCCCCTGATCTCACCACTAGGCCCTGCTCCCCTCCCACAGAACCCACCAGTTCTGGCTCCCAGCCCCCCTGATCTCACCACTAGGCCCCGCTCCCCTCCCACAGAACCCAGGAGTCCGGCCTGTGGAAGGGGCCGTGGCTCTTCCGCTCCAGGCTGCCCCGTTAGTGGGATCATGCGGAGCCGGCTCCCTCTGCCCCGCGCCCGCCCGCCGGAGCAGGAGGGTGACCAGTCCCCGCGCGGGCACACGGCCCAGGGCAGCGCTGCAGCCAGACCTGCCTGCTGGGAAGACCGGGCGCTGGCACGGAGGCTCCGGGACGGCTCCCGCCAGCCCTGCCTGGAATTTCACCCCTGATTAGGCCGGGCGGGGGTGGAGCCGGGGGCCCGGGTCGGTGGGCAGCGGGGGGCGGGCAGGGGTCCTGGGCCAGCACTGGGATGGGAGGCGGGTGGGTGTGTCCTGGCTCTGGGAGGAAGGAGAGTCAGGACCCCGGGTACTAGTCTGGCCCCCAGCCCGGCCCTGCCAGCGCCCCTCGCCCGCAGCCCCCCCCCCAGCGCCCCTCGCTCCCAGCCCGGCCCTGCCAGCGCCCCTCGCTCCCGGCCCGCAGCCCCCCCAGCCCGGCCCTGCCAGCGCCCCTCGCCCGCAGCCCCCCCCCCCAGCGCCCCTCGCTCCCGGCCCGCAGCCCCCCAGCCCGGCCCTGCCAGCCCCCCTCGCTCCCGGCCCGCAGCCCCCCCCCCAGCGCCCCTCGCTCTCGGCCCGCAGCCCCCCAGCCCGGCCCTGCCAGCCCCCCTCGCTCCCGGCCCGCAGCCCCCCCCCCAGCGCCCCTCGCTCCCGGCCCGCAGCCCCCCCCCACAGCGCCCCTCGCTCCCGGCCCGCAGCCCCCCTGGCGACCCCTCGTACAAAGGGGGACGCTGCCAGGCGGGGGGTGCACGGGCCCGCGCCTGGCACGGGAGGGAGCTCGAGGATGGGGCGGGGGACAAGGGGAGCAGACATTTGCCCCCCCCCCCTTTCCAGCCCCTGCAGGACCGGTCCAGGCGCTGATGCCCCCTGCCGGGCCGGGAGCGCGTCCAGGCCGTGGCGCCCTCTGCTGGAACAACGCAGGAACAGCACCAGCCGCCAACCCCTGCGGGCGCCCCCCAGCTTTGCCCTGGCAGGGGGCAGAGCGTGAGCTAGAGCCCCCAGCCCCACGCAATTGGGGCCCCGCGAGCCAGGGAGCGATGCAGGGAACACTCACCCCTCCCCAAGCCCTCAGGGATTTTGTGGCCTCCCCCCAGCCTTGCGGGCAAGGAATTCCCCAGGTTAAGGAACCCAGCACTGGGCAGATGCTGATTACTTCTCTCCCCGCGCCCCCACACCCCTCAAGAGCTACAGCCCCACAACCTTTGCTGCAGGGCCCCAGGCGAGGGACAGAGGCAGAGACACCTGGGAAAAGCCATTCACTCAAAGGATCTTTATAAAGAGGGGGGAGTTATTCAGTAGGTAGCTGAGAAGACGGGGGGAGGGGGCCCCCGCCAGCCCCCAGCGCTCCCCATGGCTCTGAGGGATCCCATCCCTGCCTGCCCCCCACATGCCCAGCACTGCGGGCGCTCGCCACACCCCAGGGCAACGCTGCCCCTTACACAGAGGGCACAGAGACCAGCCCACGGCACCAGAGCTGGGGAAAGAACCCAGGGGCCCTGCCTGTCCCCCACGGGAACCATCAACTCCCTGGAACCAGGCCCCCCCTCGGTAAGCCCGGGCCAGCCCAACCCCCTGCCCTAGGCTGCTCGGGGGCCCAGGAACGGCTCCCCCATGCTCTTGTCCTTACCAAGAGAGCCATGGGAAGGGGGCGAAATGTCTGAACTGTCCAAGTGTGTGGGGGCCACAAAGCTGCGGGGCCCCAGGGGGCCACCCCCCTGGATCCTGGGGCTCCTCCAGCATCAGGCACTGGATCTGGGCAGACCCCTCATACTCCAGCCCACGGTGGGGTTTCATACGGCCTGCAGTGACCCACCTGCCCCCCAGCGCCCCGCCCCACGGCAGGGGCCCCTCCATTCCTCTGCCCCCCAGCAGGGGCCCACCTGCCCCCCAGCACCCCAGCAGGACCCCCTCCCCACCTGCCCCCCCCAGCGCCCCGCCCCACAGCAAGCCCCCTGCTAGCACTCCACCCCGTAGCGGGCGAAGTTGCGCAGCAGCACGCCCAGCTGTAGGTGCACGGTGCCGGCGGCGACGGTCTGCAGGCGGTACCGGTCGGCCCCCGTGTAGATCAGGTCGCTGTTCAGCAGCTGGGGCCCCCCGCCCACGAAGAGCTGGGAGAGCCGCTCCTGCCAGGAGCCCAGGGGCTGCCAGGTGGCGCAGGCCAGCGCGTGCCAGCCCGGGCTGCAGGGCACGTGGCAGAAGCCGTAGCCGTACAGCTCGCTGCGCCCGAAGGCGTCCTGGTGCCAGACCTGCACGTGCAGCTTGGGCCAGCCTGGTGGAGAGAGGGGACCCGTCAGAGCCCCCAACCCTGGCACTGCCTGGGCCAGCACCCCGAGAGGGGATGGGCCGCATGCTCCATGCCCCGTCCCATAGGAGCCACCAGCCTTTCTCCTGCAGCCGGGACAGGGGGACGTGGGGCTGCATCTGTCCCCCTCCAGGACCTGCCTTGGGGGCTGAAAGGAGGGCAGAAAACCCCAGATCACTGGGCAACAAACCGCCTCTGGGGGTTCTGGACAGGAGGCAAAATGCCTTTCACTGAGAGGAACTCGCTTTGCGCTGGGCCTGCAAGGTTCCCTCTCAGCTCCTCCAGCCACTGCAGGGCTTTGCCACCCACGCGCGGAATAATTTTATGCTGTACACGGGGGCACGTGTGGATGTGCACCACCAAGAGAAACAAAACCTAGCGGTGGGCGCTCTCCTCGCCGGCTGGGCAGCGCCGGACTCTCTCCTGAGCAGTGGCACAGGCGCCCAGCGTACAAAGAACACCACCAGCCAGCGCCTTTCCCCATCTCCTGGGCTGTCTGTCCCGTGGGGACAGGGACACAAGACCAGGGCTGAAACCTGTGTCCAGGGGGAAGTCTGCCCTGCCCTGCCCTGCCCAGCCTCCGGGGGCCACCCAGAACGTGGGGGGAGAGATGGGCCCCCTGGCAGCCACCTGCCCGTACCACTGGCCCTGCCCCCAGGCCGGTTCGGAGATCCAGGCACCCCGGACAGAGGGGGTTGGCCCTGGGGCCGGCGGCCCCCGCTTACCCTGCAAGCCCTTGGTGGCGAAGTGCACGTCGATGGGGTGGGACCAATAGGCCACGTCGTCCAGCTGGGGGTGATCCACCTGTGTCTGCCCCTCCCGCAGGCCGGAGAGCAGCTTCCAGGCGCCGCCTGGGGGGGGGGAGCATGGTCAGCGAGGGGCTCCCAGCCCTGGCTCTAACCGCTAGGCCTGGGATAGAACCCACAAGACTGGGCCCCCAGTTCTCCAACCCGCTGGCTCTGGCTCTGGGCCTCTCCAGCCCGTTCACCGCAGATGCCACCCCCCAGCCTCGCGGGTGCCCGTGGCTCTGGCTGACCTGTGTGGATTCCCCACTTGCAGAAGAGGCTGGAGCGGGGGAAGCCGCTGGCGCCCACGAGCTGCCCGATGATGTGCACTTCGGCCATGGTCCTGCCGCGGGCGACCCAAGAGGGGGGTTAGAAATAGAACCCAGGAGTCCTGGCTCCCAGCCCCTGCTCGCTCCCTAACCACTAGCCCCCACTGCCCTCCCACCGCCAGAAAGACCCCAGGCATCCTGACGCTCAGCCCCAGCTCTAGCTCCTTCCCAAGGAAGCGGCACCGAGCTGCCCTCCTTGCGGCGGGTCCTTGGGGCACCTGCCCCACAAGGGCTGAAATTGCTGGGGGCCAACCCGCCAGGGACCCGCCGCTGGGCTGCTGCAGCGGGGCAGAGCCCTGGGCAGCTGAAGGTCCGGCCGCCTGCTCTGGGGGGGCCGCGGGACCCGCCTGGATACCCGGCTCCATGCCCGGCACGGTGCTGGGGGGGCGGGCGCTGCAGACCAGCCCCTCCCCGCCCAGTGGGGGCTGCACCCTTGTGGGGAGACCCCCGCCCCAGGGCAACCCCCCTCTGGGAGCAGCACCCCTGAAAGGCAAGAGACCCCCCCCACTGCTGAGACATCAGCACCCTCGGGCCCCGCCCCCACTGGCCACGCCCCTCCTTCACATCGGGCCCCGCCCCCACTGGCCACGCCCCTCCTTCACATCGGGCCCCGCCCCCACTGGCCCCGCCCCTCCTTCACCCCGGGCCCCGCCCCCACTGGCCACGCCCCTCCTTCACCCCGGGCCCCGCCCCCACTGGCCCCGCCCATTCTCCACCCCGGGCCCCGCCCCCACTGACCCCCGCCCCTCCTTCACCCCGGGCCCCGCCCCCACTGGCCCCGCCCATTCTCCACCCCGGGCCCCGCCCCCACTGACCCCCGCCCCTCCTTCACCCCGGACCCCGCCCCCACTGGCCCCGCCCCTCCTTCACCCCGGGCCCCGCCCCCACTGGCCACGCCCCTCCTTCACATCGGGCCCCGCCCCACTGGCCACGCCCCTCCTTCACCCCGGGCCACGCCCCCATTGGCCACGCCCCTCCTTCACATCGGGCCCCGCCCCCACTGGCCACGCCCCTCCGTCACCCCGGGCCCCGCCCCCACTGGCCCCGCCCCTCCTTCACCCCGGGCCCTGCCCCCACTGGCCCCGCCCATTCTCCACCCCGGGCCCCGCCCCCATTGCCCCGCCCCAGGGCCCGGCCCCCCCCACGTGTGTCTCGGGGCGGGGACAAGGCGCCGGGCGCGTGCTCAGCTCACACCGTGTAACGGCGGGGGCCGGGAAGGGCAGGCAGGAGCGACACCAAACGCATGCGCACTGCGCGGCCACCATCCCACCGCCCCGCCCTCCCTGAAGAGCTACAGACCCGCTCGCGCCACGGGCCCGGCTCCGCCGCGCGCCGCTCGCGAGCCCGCGGCTGCTACGGCAACGGCGGCGGGCTCCTCCCCAACGCCGAATCCTGATTGGCTGGCGCAGGGGCACGTGACGGCGCTTGGCGCAGGCCCCGCCCAGGAAGACGACAAGAGTTCGCCGCCATCTTGACTGTGGCAAAGAGAGTCGTGAAGGCGGCGCCATCTTGGATGGGTCATGACGGGCCGGGGACGCCGCTATTGGGCGGAGCAAAGCCCTGGAGGCAGCCATCTTTGGGAAGGGCAGCGAGCTTGGCAGCGTGGGGGCTGCGCTTCGTGAGAGCACCGTGGCAACAGGGGAGGGGCATCATGGGAACACCATGGCAACGGGGGAGGGGCATCATGGGAACACCATGGCAACGGGGGAGGGGAATCTGGGAACACCATGGCAACGGGGGAGGGGCATCATGGGAACACCATGGCAACGGGGGAGGGGAATCTGGGAACACCATGGCAACGGGGGAGGGGAATCTGGGAACACCATGGCAACGGGGGAGGGGCATCATGGCAACAGGGGAGGGGCATCATGGGAACACCATAGCAACGGGGGAGGGGAATCTGGGAACACCATGGCAACGAGGGAGGGGCATCATGGCAACGGGGGAGGGGCATCATGGGAACACCATAGCAACGGGGGAGGGGCATCATGGGAACACCATAGCAACGGGGGAGGAGATTGTGGGGCACCATGGGAACGCGGGGGGGGGGCACTGTGGGAGCACCAGGGCTGAGCTCAGGGCCTGCCTGAGTCCAGGCCCCAGCCCCGCCCGTCCCAGCCCGTATCTGATGGTCGAGCTGGAGCCCAGCAGACCGAGCGCCAGGCACCAGCCGCTGGGCCGCTGGCCTTCCCGGCCCCCAGTGCCCAGCGCGTTGTCCAGAGGGAGACAGACCCTCAGCAAACGTAGGCAGCCACCCCGCCCTGGATCTGCCAGCCTGCATGGACCAGCCATCCCCCGCCCCCGCCCACAGCCAGACACAAAATCTGACCCCCTGCTCCAGGCACTTCACCCTCCACCCCCGGGCCACGCCCTGCGCACTGCTGGGCCTTGGACACTCAGCAGGGACGAGCCACCGCCAAGCAGAGACCCCTGCAGCACACCCAAGGGGCACCTCTGACTTCGTTCACTCAGCCCTGATCTAACCCAAGAGCCAAGCTCGGTGGGTCCTGCACTGTGCTCGGCCATGGTGACATCTTGTGGCAGTGAGTCCCACAGGCCCACCCTGCCCGAGAGCACCCGTTACGGAAAGAGCCCCCTGGGCCCTAGCTGGGTGGCCATTAGGGTGACCAGGTGTCCCCATTTTATAGGGACAGTCCAGATATTTGGGGCTTTGTCTGCCTGTGGCCACCCTGCGTTTTCACACTTGCCACCCGACTGGCGACTGGCTACTGCTGCAAAGAGGGCGGGATCAGGCAGAACTGAAAGTGCTTCACAATGCAGTGGAGGGGGAAACTGAGGCACAGAGAGCGCATGCCCATAATCGTGGTGGACATCAGTGGCGGAGCTGGGGAGAGAACCCAGGAGTCCTAGCACCATCCTCTCCCCCTTCAGCTATAACCACGGGCCCTTCCTGCCAGATAGCAGGCACCATGTTGCTCTCTCCTGGCATCATGGGCCCTTTGCTCTAGCGTCCCTTGGAAACCTGCTGTTTCCAGCCCCCCACGGGCTCCGAGCAGGGTTCTAAAATGCTGGCGAGAAGCTGAGAGCACAGGCGCCTAATGCACCACGCCCCGTCTGCTTCCCAGCACAGGGCCCAGGCGGGGGGGCACCAGCAGGCTGAGCCTGAGCCTGGTCCAACTCTGGCTGGATCCCCACTAGCCCAGCTTTGTGCCTGGCTAGCCCCACCCGGCGTGAGGGCCAAGGTGGGGGGGGGGGACAAAACCAGGCTGGTTCACACCCAGACCAGGCCTGTGTCCTGGTGGCTTGTTACTGTCTGGATCCAGAGATGCCCGGTCTGGTCGGCTCCATCGCAAAACCCTTGGGGCAGGGAGCTTGAGTTGGGCTGTTCCCCAGAGAGAGACATGGGATCCAACAGAGCTGGGGGGGTAGGGGCTGCGGGTCGGAGCGAGGGGCACCGGCAGGGCTGGGGGGGCAGGGGCTGGGGGGCAGGAGAGAGGGGCACCGGCAGGGCTCGGGGGGCAGGGGCTGTGGGTCGGAGCGAGGGGCACCGGCAGGGCTGGGGGGGCAGTGGCTGCGGGTCGGAGCGAGGGGCACCGGCAGGGCTGGGGGGGCAGGGGCTGTGGGTCGGAGCGAGGGGCACCGGCAGGGCTGGGGGGGCAGGGGCTGTGGGTCGGAGCGAGGGGCACCGGCAGGGCTGGGGGGGCAGGGGCTGGGGGGCAGGAGAGAGGGGCACCGGCAGGGCTGGGGGGGCAGGGGCTGGGGGGCAGGAGAGAGGGGCACCGGCAGGGCTGGGGGGGCAGTGGCTGCGGGTCGGAGCGAGGGGCACCGGCAGGGCTGGGGGGGCAGGGGCTGGGGGGCAGGAGAGAGGGGCACCGGCAGGGCTGGGGGGGCAGTGGCTGCGGGTCGGAGCGAGGGGCACCGGCAGGGCTGGGGGGGCAGTGGCTGTGGGTCGGAGCGAGGGGCACCGGCAGGGCTGGGGGGGCAGGGGCTGGGGGGCAGGAGAGAGGGGCACCGGCAGGGCTGGGGGCCAATGTCCCCGTGGGGCTAGAAGGAAATCCATGAACAGCAGCGGGTGCGTTTGGCTACAGGACTCCTGGGTCCCCGGTGGCTGCTCCCACCTCCACATGCAAGAGGCGGCAGCTGGGGGGTGGAGGGGGGGGCTGGGGCCTTTAACAGCCGCACTCCTGCTTGGTGGGATGGGGGCTGATTATGCAGCAGCCATGACATTGACGTCCGACCCCCGCACCTTGCGCTGACTAATGGATCCCCCTGTGGCTGGCCCCCCAGCCCCCAGCCCCCTCCCTCAGCCACACGCTGGCACCTCTCTCAGGGGCGGGGGTCGCTAGTCCTCCCTTGCAGCTGGGGAAACTGAGGCACGGAGCACGACAGTGACAGGCCAGGATTGGGACGCTGGGTCTCCTGAGGCCCAGTCTAGGGCTCTGCGCACTAGGCCTTGCTGCCAAGCTTCCCCCCCCGCAGCGTTTGAGAGCAGCCTCAGCAGATGGGGAGGAGGGTGGGAACGGAGGGGGGAGATAGATGCAGAATGGGGGGGAACTGAGCTCCATTGGGGCCTGCAGGGCTGTGACCCCTCTGTGACCCCCAAGCCCTCTGGGCAACTCAGCCCTAGGCCCCACGTCCCCAGCAAAGGGCAGGAACCGGCAGCGCCTGGCACAGGGGGGGGGGGGGGAGGGGTCCAGATGCTGCCAAAACAGGGAAGGAAGCAGAAGCTCCTGGTAGCTCCTTCAGGCCCCACAGGGCAGAGGCCCCGCCCCCCATGGTGCCCCCCACCCATATAGCAACCGCCCCACACGGTGCCCCTCATGCAGTGACCCCCCCCACACAGCCCGGTGACCTCCCCCTCACCTGCCCCACTCAGCAACCCCCCCCCCCCCCCCCCCCCCGCCTGGTGGGGCCTTGGGGCACAAGGACACAGTGCACGTGCTGCAGCCTCTCCCTGCCACGACAGACCCGTGGAAGCCTCCCCCAGCCCTGCCCCCCCCCCGCTCCCGCCCGCAGCCCCCCACCACCTGCCTGTTCCCTCCCCCGCCTCCCCCTCGCTCGCGGGCCGCCGATTAGTGATTCACCCGGGCGCTTGGCTCCAGCCCCCAGCGCCGCTCCGCTCCCCGCCCCCCCCGGATCCCCCCCCAGCGCCGCTCCGCTCCCCGCCCCCCCCCCCGGATCCCCCCCAGCGCCGCTCCGCTCCCCGCCCCCCCGATCCCTCCCCCAGCGCCGCTCCGCTCCCCCGCCCCGCGCACCCCTCCCTGCGCCGCTCCGCCCCCCGGCCCCACGCATCCTCCCCCAGCGCCGCTCCGCTCCCCGCCCCCCCCGATCCCTCCCCCAGCGCCGCTCCGCTCCCCGCCCCCCCCCCGGATCCCCCCCCAGCGCCGCTCCGCTCCCCGCCCCCCCCCGATCCCTCCCCCAGCGCCGCTCCGCTCCCCCGCCCCGCGCACCCCTCCCTGCGCCGCTCCGCCCCCCGGCCCCACGCATCCTCCCCCAGCGCCGCTCCGCTCCCCCCCCCACGCACCCCCCTCGCTCCCCTCCCCCAGCGCCGCTCCGCTCCCCCCCCAGCGCCGCTCCGCTCCCCGCCCCCCCCGGATCCCTCCACCAGCGCCGCTCCGCTCCCCCCCCCCGCCCCACGCACCCCCTTCGCTCCCCCCCCAGCGCCGCTCGCTCCCGCGCCCCCCCGGATTTCCCCCTCCCAACACCGCTCCGCTCCCCCGGCCCCGCGCGTCCCGTCCCCCCAGCGCAGCGAGCCGGTGCCAGCGGGAAGGGGGGGGGCACACAGCAGCGACACAAGGCCCCCCCCCCCCCCCCCCGGCCCAGGCGCGTAGGAGCGAGCCCGGAGAGCTTCTGGAGAGCCCAGCCCCCAACCCCCGGACCGCTGCCAGCCCCCCAACCTACCCCCAGCCCCCCCCGAGCCCAGCCAGCCCCCCAACCTACCCCCAGCGCCCCCGAGCTCTGCCAGCCCCCCAACCTACCCCCAGCCCCCCCGAGCGCTGCCAGCCCCCCAACCTACCCCCAGCGCCCCCGAGCCCAGCCAGCCCCCAACCTACCCCCAGCCCCCCCGAGCGCTGCCAGCCCCCCAACCTACCCCCAGCGCCCCCGAGCTCTGCCAGCCCCCCAACCTACCCTCAGCCCCCCCGAGCGCTGCCAGCCCCCCAACCTACCCCCAGCGCCCCCGAGCTCAGCCAGCCCCCAACCTACCCCCAGCCCCCCCGAGCGCTGCCAGCCCCCCAACCTACCCCCAGCCCCCCCGAGCCCTGCCAGCCCCCCAACCTACCCCCAGCGCCCCCGAGCCCTGCCAGCCCCCCCGAGCCCAGCCAGCCCCCCAACCTACCCCCAGCCCCCCCGAGCGCTGCCAGCCCCCCAACCTACCCCCAGCCCCCCCGAGCCCTGCCAGCCCCCCAACCTACCCCCAGCGCCCCCGAGCCCTGCCAGCCCCCCCGAGCCCAGCCAGCCCCCCAACCTACCCCCAGCCCCCCCGAGCGCTGCCAGCCCCCCAACCTACCCCCAGCGCCCCCGAGCCCAGCCAGCCCCCAACCTACCCCCAGCCCCCCCGAGCGCTGCCAGCCCCCCAACCTACCCCCAGCCCCCCCGAGCCCTGCCAGCCCCCCAACCTACCCCCAGCGCCCCCGAGCCCTGCCAGCCCCCCCGAGCCCAGCCAGCCCCCCAACCTACCCCCAGCAACCCCGGGGGCTGCTAGCCCCCCCAACCTACCCCCAGCGCCCCCGAGCCCAGCCAGCCCCCCAACCTACCCCCAGCGCCCCCGAGCCCAGCCAGCCCCCCAACCTACCCCCAGCCCCCCCGAGCCCAGCCAGCCCCCCAACCTACCCCCAGCCCCCCCGAGCGCTGCTAGCCCCCCCAACCTACCCCCAGCGCCCCCGAGCCCAGCCAGCCCCCCAACCTACCCCCAGCGCCCCCGAACCCTGCCAGCCCCCCAACCTACCCCCAGCCCCCCCGAGCCCAGCCAGCCCCCCAACCTACCCCCAGGCCCTCCGAGCCCTGCCAGCCCCCCCAACCTACCCCCAGCGCCCCCGAACCCTGCCAGCCCCCCCAACCTACCCCCAGCCCCCCCGAGCCCAGCCAGCCCCCCAACCTACCCCCAGCCCCCCCGAGCGCTGCCAGCCCCCCAACCTACCCCCAGCCCCCCCGAGCGCTGCCAGCCCCCCAACCTACCCCCAGCCCCCGAACCCCCAGTCTTCCCACAGCCTGTCCCAGCCCCCGAGCCGGCCCCTTTGGGGGCGGGGGCGGAGCTGGGCTGGCGGCTGCGGCTGCATCTCCCCGGCTGCTGCTGGCTCCGTGCGGGGAGATCGTCCCTTCTCCTGCCGCGGGGCCGGGGCCGGGGCCGGACCAGCCCCCCAGCATGCGGGCTCGGGGGGGCCGGAGGCCCGCGCCGCGTGAACTGTAAGTGGCCGGGGCCGGGGGGGGGGGGGTCCCAGGCACTGGAGCGGGGGCACTTTGCACCAGCTGTGCATTTGGGAAGGGGGCCTAAGCCCAGCACAGCCCCCCAAATCCTAAGGGGTCCAGAGCCCAGCCCCCCATAGCAGATGTGGGGCAGAGCGAGGGGGGGAGACTTTCCCAGCTGCTTGTGGGGGGGAGCAAGGCTGGGGGGAGGGGCAGGGTCCCCCGGGGCTGAGGGTGCAGAGAAGCCAGTAATAGGGGCAAGGAGGGTCCAGGCTCGGGGGGGACGGGCAGGCGGGTAACTGGGATGTGCCCCTCACCCCCCCTGCAAAGTCTGGGCCCCCCAGGGCCGGTGGGGTGAGTGGGGCTGGGCGGTGGAGCTCGGCCCATGTACCCCTGCGCTGGTGCCCACGTGCCCTCGGGCCGGTGCCGGGGGCTCTGCCAGCCTGTCGGTGTCGGGCAGGGAACGGCAGCCACGGGGGCGGCGGGTGCGACCTCTGCTGGGGAGGAGCCTGGGACCCAGAAGCGGGTGGGGAGCCGGCGGCCTCCCTGGAGCTGAGCGGGCCCAGAGAGAAACCCCCTCCCCCCGCCCCCCGCCGCCTGGCTTCCCACGCCTCAGCGAGCGGGGCCGATTGACGCAGCTCCCCAGCGCCGCCCGGCCCAGCCCCGCGTCCTCACCAGAGCCCTGGCGGCCGGTGGGCGCTCACACTCCGGCAGCTGGATTCGGTAAATGAGACCTGGGGGGGAGTGAGGGCTAGTGGTTAGAGCAGGGGGCTGGGAGCCAGGACTCCTGGGTTCCACTCCCACCTCTGCCACCCCTCCGTGGGCTGCAGCGACAGCACCCGGCTCGTCCCGCAGGACGGGGCTGCGTTACCCCCCAGGCCCTCGTGTGGGGCTCAGCTACTCCCCCCTTGGCTCACGCAGCAGCCTCTTCCCGCCGCCCCCAAGGCCCAAACCGCCTCCTCCCCACAGTCACCGATCAAACCCTCGCCCTGCAGCCGGGCGACCCCGTGGGCAGCCAGGGAGAGGGAAACGCTTCCAAGCAGGGAGCTGGGCAAAAGCGGTGCAGGGTGGTGGCGTATCTTGGGGGGGCAGAAGGCAGGGAGACCAGGAATTGCCCACCTGCAGGCCCATCTACCCTGGTATCCCGGCTGGGGCTGGGCCCCAAAGTTGGTTTCTCTCTGCATGATTTCAGGCCTCCCACAATGCAGAACCGCTGGGGGTTTGGCCCCATGGGGGCTTCCCAGATTGATTGTTTTGATCACCACCGAGGGAGAACACGGCGCCAAATGTCTCTTCCTCCCTGGGATGGGAGGCCCTTTGTCCAGGCCGGGGGGGGGGGTGCCCTCTGGGAGGGGAGCGGGGCCTAGGGGTTAGCGCCAGGGGCTGGGATCCAGGACGCCTGGATTCTCTCCCCAGCTCTGGCGTTTCCGGCATGACGGCTCAGCTCTCTCCCCCCAGTGCAGGGGAGAACAAGGGAGCAGCTCCTCGGCGTGGGCCCCACGTTTTCCCCTTCCTCCCCTGCAGGTGCCCCAGGAGCTGAAGACCCTGCCGGGCAGGCCTGGCCATGGAGAACATCCAGGACCTACAGCAGCCGCTGCTGGCCAGGCCCGGCGGGGGCACCCCGGCTCCGGAGGTGCAGCAGGAGCATCCGGGCTTCTTTGCTTGGCCGGGCTGGAGACGCCTGCCCCCACCGCCCCCTCAGCTGGCCCAGCAGCTGCTGAACGCAGGGACCCTGCAGAGGGCCACGGAGCCGCTGGGCAGCCCTGAGCCGGTCCCCCAGCTGGGTCCCCCACGGAAGGCCGGGGAGCCCCCCGGCTGGAGGACGCAGGGTTACAGCGAGACGGCCTTCGGGGAGCCGCCCGCGGGCACCAGGAAGCTCCACCCCGAGAGCGACATTCACACGGTCTGCTGCGAAGTGGGGGACGTGGAGCTACTGCCTGAGCTGGAGGTGAGGGGGGGGGGCTTCCGGGCCGGGAGCATGAGCCACTTGCCACGGGCACTCGCTCCGGCGGCTCCAGGGAGGGGCTTACGGCCAGGTCAGTAAATCATTGGCCAGCCCCCAGCCTGGGATCTGGCCCGTGGGGGAGAGGGCTTGGGGGTCCCTGCTCATGAGAGGGGCTGGCAGCTGCGGCTCCGGCTCCCCTCACCAGGCCTGGGGCTCCTGTGACTCTGGCAGCGTCCAATCAGCTGAGCCAAAGAGCCTCGTGGCCTGCCCCATGGCCGCAGGGTCCCAGAGTCGGGGTTCAGGGGTGACTGCAGAGCTCTGTTCCTCTTCTGGAGCATTGTGGCTGGGAGCCAGGAGGGGAGTGGGGCTAGCGGTTAGAGCTGAAGGGCTGGGAGCCAGGAGGGGAGTGGGGCTAGCGGTTAGAGCTGAAGGGCTGGGAGCCAGGAGGGGAGTGGGGACTAGCGGTTAGAGCTGAAGGGCTGGGAGCCAGGAGGGGAGTGGGGACTAGCGGTTAGAGCTGAAGGGCTGGGAGCCAGGAGGGGAGTGGGGACTAGCGGTTAGAGCTGCAGGGCTGGGAGCCAGGAGGGGAGTGGGGGCTAGCGGTTAGAGTAGGGGGGCCTGGAAGCCAGGAGGGGAGTGGGACTAGCGGTTAGAGCTGTGGGGCTGGGAGCCAGGAGGGGAGTGGGACTAGTGGTTAGAGCTGTGGGTCTGGGCGCCAGGAGGGGAGTGGGGGCTAGTGGTTAGAGCTGTGGGTCTGGGCGCCAGGAGGGGAGTGGGGGCTAGTGGTTAGAGCTGTGGGTCTGGGCGCCAGGAGGGGAGTGGGGGCTAGTGGTTAGAGCTGTGGGTCTGGGAGCCAGGAGGGGAGTGGGGGCTAGTGGTTAGAGCTGTGGGTCTGGGCACCAGGAGGGGAGTGGGGGGTTAGCGGTTAGAGCTGCGGGGCTAGGAGCCAGGACTCCTGGGGTCAGCACTGGCTGCCGAGGGGAGCACGAAGAAGCCCCCACCCCGCGATCCAGACGAACCCTCCCCACCCCCCAGAACGACTCGTCGAGTGACAGCGACAGCGACTTGGGCGTGATGCTGCCGCGGGACCACCTGGGCCTGGCCGTGTTCTCCATGCTCTGCTGCTTCTGGCCCCTGGGCATCGCCGCCTTCCACCTGTCCCAGAAGGTGAGCGGGACGGACGAGGCGTTTGCTGGGGCCGCAGTACATGGGAGATCTGCAGAACTGCCCTGCCCCCCATGGCGGGTCCAGTCCCTCGGAGCCCCCATTGCCGGGGTCACAGTCTGCACCCCCAGTGCTCAGGGAGTGGGGCGGATCCGGGTGTCTGGGGTACATGGGGGGCTGGGAACGGGGGGTCCCAGGGTACCAGCAGTGGCCTGGGCCCAGGCCAGGAGGTAGCGGGGGGTCTCGGGGATTGAGCCAGGCGAGGGGGAGGGGGCTCACGGTGGGGGATTCCCCTGGCTAACCCCCCCTCCCCTCCCTCGCAGACCAACAAGGCGTCAGCCCAGGGCGACTTCCCGGGGGCGCGGGCGGCCTCGCGCCGGACCTTCGCCCTGGCCGTGCTCTCCATCCTGCTGGGGATCTGCACCTACATCGGCGCCGTGGCGGCGCTCACGGCCTACCTGTCCGACAAGGGGCCCCCCTAGTACCCCGGCAGCGGGGGAGAGACGCTGCCATCCCGCCACCAGGAGCCGGGGGGGCTGCCCCACAGACAGACGGGGCCGGATCCCGCTCCCCCTCCTGCCAGCCGAGCCCACACGTCCCCGGCACCCCCCGCCCAGCTGGGCACAGCGGAGCTGGACCGGCACCCTGGACGCGCCCGGGGGGCCGGCGGGCAGAGGAGAGATCTGGACTGGCTGCTCCCCCCTCCCTCCTGGACGCCTGGGTCCCTCCCGAACCTGGACACCCCAGCTCTGGGCCAGCGGAGTGCCAAGAGCCTGCCCCACGGTGCCCCTCCCCGGTCAGCACCCCACCCAATAAAGGCCTCTGCACTTTGCCTGCAGCCGGGTCGAGGGGACAGGAAGGGCTAATACCGGGGAGGGGCTGGGATCAAATCCGCTTTCCAGGGCCCCTTCGGAGCCCCAGGGAGAGGAAGCGGAGCCAGGACTCCTGGGTTCTCTCCTGTGGGACCCCAGCAAGTCCCCCCTCCCTGTCTGTGCCTCAGTTTCTCCCTCCAAGCCCCAGACAGCCCCCGGCGGCGATGGCAGCCGCGTGCGCCCATCCCCCAGAATGCAGCCGCCGAGCGGCACGGAGCGGCCACGTGCCGCATCCCAGAGCCACGGCCCCCGCCCACCACGCTCGGGCTCTTAGCTTGAAAGCCTGAAATGGCACCTCGATCCTAGCTCAGGCGGAAACCCCCCCGGAGCCGCGGAGCTGGGCGGCGCTGAGCGCTCAGGCAGGGCTGCGGCAGGAGCCAGGCCCCGGCCGTATCCTCTGCTCCCCGGCCAGCCGGCCGGCTCGGGGGAGGCAAGCGAGACTCAGCCCCAGCCAGGGACCTGCTGCAGCCGAGCTGGGTTCACGCCTGGGGCAGCGGCGGGACAGTTTGGCTGGAAATCGGGGCTGGTTGGTGCGGCTCCCTCCAGCCAGCCCCTCGCCCAGGGGCCAACAGAAGGCACCGGCTTAGAAACCTGCTGGGTTTGCTCTTCCCTCCCGTGCCTGTGACCCAGCTTTGGGCTAGAGCGGAGCGCCCGACCTTCAGCCCACGGGCCAGACGGGGCCCCGCTGGTGCATTGCACAAGGCCCACCGGCCATATGGGGCCCCACCGACGCACTACACGAGGCCCCCAGGCCCCCGCCGGCACATTGCACGAGGCCATGGGCTCCCGCTGGTGCATTGCACGAGGCCCACCGGCCATATGGGGCCCCACCGACGCACTGCACGAGGCCCCCAGGCTCCCGCCGGCACATTGCACGAGGCCCCCAGGCCCCCGCCGGCACATTGCACGAGGCCCACAGACCATATGGGGCCCCGCTGGCACACTGCAGGAGGCCCACAGGCCATACAGACCCCTCCATTGCACGAGGCCCACGGGCCGTACAGGGCCCCACCCGCACACTGCAAGGCCCATGGGCCGGCGCACCACACAAGGCCCATGGCCTCCCTCAGCACAACCCACGACCGGCCTTAGTGCTTTGTCACGTTTCCTTGTCTGAGCTCACGCGAGTGTGAACAGGCAAGATTAGCCTGCGGGGACCCAGCCAAGCACACGTGAACCTCGCAGCCCCTCAGGCCTCATTCCATCCCTGGAAGGTGGGTGGGCCACCCCACACTGGGCTGGGCAGCCCAGAGACAGCGAAAGGATGGGGGGAAGGGACACCGAGGGCCCCATGCTCCGTCCTCCCAAAGGGCCCGGCGGAGCCGCTCTGGCTCAGGGCGTTGCAGCTGGGACAGGAACAGGGCCCAGGGCCCAGGGCCCACGAGCCAGGGCTGGGAGCAGCCCCTCGGCAGGCTGTGTCCCCTCAGCCTGGCCACTCGCTGCTGCTTTCTGCCTCGCTGAACCCTTGCCAAGTCCCCCCGGGCCCGCGAGGCGAGGGATCTCTGGATGAGCAGCCTGCCTGCCCGCCCCAGAGAGGCCCGTCTCTCCCCCGCAAGCGGAGAACTGCTCCAGGCAGACTTCTGGAGCCAAGCAGCAGATTCAAAGCCACCCTCCCTTGGAATTACCTGGTCATGGGGCTTTGTGCACTGAGCCGGTTTGAAACCTCAGCAGCACAGCACAAGGGCTCTGCTAATCTTCCATGTGTGGAATAAATGTGTGCGTGCCACGGCCCGTGTGGATGTGCACCACCAGCAGAAAGGACAGAGCTAGCTGCACTCTCCCCCAAGCGCCCCGCATCCAAGGAGCACGCCACAGCAGCCGGCTGGGCTGTCTGGAAGCAGAACCCGGGTTGGGGGGGCTCCGCTTTCCTCTCCTAGTGGGCATATGCCGGCCCTCTGTGGGCGCCGTTCACAGGCCCGGCTGGCGAGTGTGCGAACACTGCGCCCATGGCGCTTTGGAAGCCGCGGTGGGGCTGGAGGCGGGGGACCGAGGCAGGTCTGCCTTGCGTTATGGAATCAGGGGGAGGGGCTGCAGCAAGGGGAGAAGACACAAAAATCACATTCAACGCTACAGGAATCCCGTCCCTGGCTGAGCCTCGGGAGCGAGGGATCGGCCATTAAAAGCCGACTTGTTTTCTGCTCTGGGGACGGGTGGGCTGGGAGCGCAGGGCCCCCGCGTGGCTGGGGATCGGGCCCCGGTGGGGGGGGGAGGGAGCCAGGCTAGCGCAGATTCCCCGAGCTCCAAGTAAAGCGGCGGCCAGGAACGCTGCCGTGCGGGCGTGGCAGCGGGGGAACCCCTGGATTTCGGGGGGGAAGGGCAGAGGATGCCAACCGTAAGCTATTCTCTTTGCCCACTGGGCAGACGCCTGCCTCTGGGGGGAGCATGGCCAGGGCGCAGCACGGGACCCGCAGGCCCTGGGGGAACAAGGCCCCTGCAGGCGAGGGCGTCAGGTCCCGGAAGCACCGGCTCGCGGGCCCCCTGGGGCTGGTGCTTTTGCAGGCAGCTCCCAGCAACCCGGCTGCGCTGCCCTGGCGGAAACGCTGCCTCCCCCCGCGCCATGCGGTGCCGGCCGCCCCGGGCTGGGCTCAATTCAAGGAGGGAAGCAGGGGGGCGGGGGGAGGTTCAGGTCAACCCGGGCAGGAGAGGGGTGGTTGGGAATTGGGCCCTGTGGACAGAGATCAGTGGGCAGGAGGGGGACCCAGGCCCTGCTCCGGAGGTGGGGCCCTGGCCCAGGCTGCAGGCAGGCGGGACGGGGGCCCGGAGGGGAAGGGAAGGGAAGGAATCACCATGTCCCGTCCTTCAGCCT
Organism: Pelodiscus sinensis; assembly: GCF_049634645.1. Taxonomy (NCBI): domain Eukaryota; kingdom Metazoa; phylum Chordata; order Testudines; family Trionychidae; genus Pelodiscus; species Pelodiscus sinensis. Next base: position 99,834 of record NW_027465992.1, read on the forward strand.
GGTGCACGAGGGCCCAGGGGCCCGGCGGCTGCAGCCCCAGAGCTGGGCGCAGGCGGGGGGGGGGGGGTCGGTCCCTGGCTCCGGGGTGGTAGGAGGGGCAGGAGGAGACGCGTCAGCGAGCCAGAGTGGAGGGAACCCAAACCCCCGACTCACGGCCACTGGCACAAATCCCTGGGCTCCAGCGTGTGAACCCCCCTTCGCCCTGGCCTGGCTGCAGGGCTGGGCTCTGCTGGGAGCTACTGCACAGCTGCAGCACCCAAAGGGTTAACCTGGGGGGACACTCCGGCACTGCCCCCCCCCCCCCACACACACACCCAGCAGCTCTCCCACTCAGTTTCCCCCAACCAGTCAGCCAGCTTCATGACAGGCCCTGAATTGCACAGCAGCTGCTGCGGAGGCAAATGAAGGCCGCTGGGGGAGGGGGGGGACCCTGGAGCTCAGCTGAAGGTGCTGGGGGAGGGGGACACGGCTCACCCCCCACACAGCGGATGGCTGGGAAAGGCCCCGTTTAATGGGCACCGCAGTACAGCACGTGGAGGAGGGGAGGGGCGCCCGGAGTTCGGCCAGGCCTGTGCAGGGCCCATCCGGCGAGGGGCCCCCGCGCCACAGCAGTCCAGGGCCCGGCTGGGGGGCAGTGGGCGGAGCCGGGCGAGGGGCCCCGCGCCGCAGCAGTCCAGGGCCCGGCTGGGGGGCAGTGGGCGGAGCCAGGTGAGGGGCCCCACGCCGCAGCAGTCCAGGGCCCGGCTGGGGGGCAGTGGGCGGAGCCAGGTGAGGGGCCCCACGCCGCAGCAGTCCAGGGCCCGGCTGGGGGGCAGTGGGCGGAGCCGGGTGAGGGGCCCCGCGCCGCAGCAGTCCAGGGCCCGGCTGGGGGGCAGTGGGCGGAGCCGGGCGAGGGGCCCCGCGCCACAGCAGTCCAGGGCCCAGCTGGGGGGCAGTGGGCGGAGCCGGGTGAGGGGCCCCGCGCCGCAGCAGTCCAGGGCCCGGCTGGGGGGCAGTGGGCGGAGCCAGGTGAGGGGCCCCACGCCGCAGCAGTCCAGGGCCCGGCTGCCTCAGGCCTTGGAGTACTTCCGGTGGATGGAGTCCCGGTAGAAGCGGAAGACGGCGTCGGCGGCTCGCTGGGCAGCGGCGATGCACCTCTGCAGCTGTGGGGAGCAGGGAGACGGCGTGAAGGGGCCCCCAGCGGGCCTGGAGCGCCACGCAGCCACGACGCAGCCACGAGCGTGTACACACGAAGTGACAGCCACGCACTACCCAGCAGCGTGCGCAGTCACAAGGGTGCCCTGGGAAGCCACGTGCTCGCACGGCAAGGCCTGCGTGCACCATCACAACACGCACTAGCGCACTGCCCATGCCCGGGGGGAGTCTCTGGGGCGCAGCTGGGCCGGGGGCCGAGGCCTCGCGTAGCAGGCTCCAGTCTGGCGCCTCTGGCGCTTGGAAAGCCGGGAGCAAAGGCAGAGGGACCCCTGCTCGGCCGGTCCAAGCCCCGCAGCGGGGGGTCCGAGCTGAGCCCCGCCCCGCCCCGCAGTCAACCCCCACAGCGGGGCACAGGCTGGCAAGCAGAGAGCCTCATTGGGATTCCAGGCAGGCAGGCGAGACGTCTCCTGACAAACCCGCTTGCCTGGGGCACTCAACACCAAACACATCATGCCCCTCGCGGCTCGGCCACGCGCCGGGAGCCCGCCGGCAGGAAGGGGTGGGGGCTGGAATACCAACCCCCTCTCCCTGCTGCCTCGGGGAGACACCAGGGCTGCCCGCCTAGCCCCCCCCGCCCAACCCACACCCGGCCCGATGGGCACCCCATGTCCCGGTCTCCAGCAGCCGCAGCCTCCTGGCCTGCCCCACTCCCCAGGCCCCCACTCACCTCCTCTACTGAGCAAGTCCCCTTGGTAGTGGACATGAGCACCCGCCTCTCCACGCTGCTGATGGCGAAGGTCAGCAGGGCTCGCGCCTCCTGCAGGGGGAGGGCAGAGTGAGCTGTCTGCCCACGCTGCTGGGGGCGGGTCCACCAGGCCAGGCCATTCCTGTGACCCTGGGCCACCAGGTCCCTCAGCTCCGGTCCCTGCCTGCTGCCCTCCCACCCACTGCGCACCGCACAGAGAGCCCCACCGGCCCAAAGCCCTCAAGTCTTCCCTCAGGGCTTTGCTATCAGACCCTGGCCCAATGCTGGAGACAACTGCCCTTGGGCTGTTAGCCAGGCAGCTGGCTCGCACCAATATCCAGCGGCAGGGAGTTCCACAGGTTGCACGAAATGAGATTAACTCAACTTTACTACATCAGCTCCCAGTGTTGCCACCCCGCACTGGGCCTACGTTTCCCCTATTTCTGACTCGCTGTCACCTGCTGCACTAACCACTAGATCCCGCTGCGGCTCAACTCGAGCCCCGCACAGTGCCAGGTGCGGCACAGACCCCCTCCCCCCCGCCATCAGGCCCCCGTTATGCTGCAGGTTGCCATTAGTCCCACAGGACCCTGCAGCGCCAACCCGGCCTGGCCACCTCACACCCACTTTCTCCTGCTTGGCCGTAGGGTCGAGGCTGAGGGCTCCATCAGCATCCAGGGCGCATGTGACCCCGCAGAAGAGCGACTTCATGGGCAGGCCGGCATCCATCAGCCCCATGCAGGCCGCGTTCAGGCAGCAGGCCAGCAGCTGGCACCAGGTCAAGGGAAAGGCTGGCAGCCGCCGAGACAATCACCACCGACCCCCAGAGGCAGGACTCAGGCCTCAGAACCACCTGAGACCATGGCCCGTCGGGCCGGGCGCCCCCCAGGCCCCGGCCGAGATCAGGGCCCGTCGGGCCGGGCGCCCCCAGCCGAGACCAGGGCCGGGCGCCCACAGACCCCGACCGAGACCAGGGCCCGTCGGGCCGGGCGCCCCCCAGGCCCTAGCCGAGATCAGAGCACTGGGCTCTGTAGGGTCTGGAGGATGGGCAGGGGGCTAGGGGCTGACTTGGAAAGGAGAGTGGGGGCTAGTGGTTTCTGTCCCTGGCTCTGGCACAGACTAGTGTGACCCTGAGTAAGCCCCCCCCCGCGCGCAGAAACCCCCCCCCCCCCACGAGGATATTGCTGGTGGAAAGGCCACGCCAGGCCCCAGGAGGCGCAGGGCCGCATGCCCTTCCTGCCAGCGCTAATCCCTCCCCGGGGACTTGGCTGAGTGAAGAGAGAGCTGCCCCGGGCAGGCCAAATTAAGTCATCACTCCTGCCTCCATCAGTCTGAGCCAGCCGCCTCCGCCAGCCGCTAATCCCTGCGCCCGGCTACCCCCCCGAGACTCTGTCACTTAGCACCCACATCACGCACCACAACTCAATGCCTCCAGTGCCGGAACGGCTGCTGCACCCACTCCACAGCCCTGCCCAGCCCCGCTTCATGCCAGTTCCTCCGTGCTCGCCCACAACGGGCTGGGCTGCGGGTGAGAGCGAGGGGGAGGGCAGGGACTGCGGGTTGAGAGTGAGGGGAACTGGCAGGCCTGGGCTGGCAGGGGCTGCAGGTGGGGAGCAAGGGGCACCGGCTGGGCTGGGGGCACCTGGGGCTCCCATTCCCTCTTCCCAGTGCCCTGCTTCCCAGGGTCTGCCAGGAAGCCCCATCTGGGCACGGGCCAGAGAGCAAACCCACCCCTAGCAGCCACTGCCACAGCGCGGCCACCACTAGGGGTACCACGGGTTGTTCCATTGGGCGCAGCTGCAGCGAGCGGTGCAGGGGCCTGGACAGCCACAGAGCCGAGCCCTTAGGAACAGGGCCCGCAGGACGCACGCTCGCTCCCTGTCCCACACTGAGCAAGGCAGCCGGGCCTCCCCCAGCTGCCAGGGAGCACCCCCTGCGGACGCCCCTCCCTTCCCTGCGGCAGCCTGGGAGGTCCCCGCTGCCCCCTTAGGCTGCGAACGGCAGCAGCTCTGTCCTTCCTGCCCCTGCCCGCCACCCCCAGCCTGCCAGGGAGGGGCAGACGCACGCTGAGCTGCCTGGCCTAGGAGGCTGGGATCAGCCAGGGAGCAGGCTGTCCAGCAACTCCAGCCTGGGCGGGACCCCGGGGTCAGGGACGGCGAGCCAAAGCCCCTGGGTGTGCAGGGCGGCAGCTCCCACCCAATGGGGGGGGGATGGAAGAGCAAGCGGGCAAAGCGCCCCCCGGCACACGCCGGGCAGCGCCCCCTGCTGCCTGGGAAGGATACAGAGCCGGCGTCACTGACCACCTGCAGCACGATGGTAACGGAGGTTCGGGGGTGCAGGGTGCCCAGGATAACGGCCTCACACGTCCTCCTGATCAGTTGCTCCCGGCTCTTCTCAAAGACGCCTGGGGAAGGACAGGGGGGCGGGCTGACAGCGAGCCGGACCCGCCCCCCGCAGCCACCTGTGCACTGCCCCTGAAACCCAGCCCGCGACCCCGGCATACCAGGCACTGCCCCCACGCCCGTCCATGCAGACCAGGCCCCTCGTCCCCACAACCGACCCGCCCACCCAAGGTCAGCAGACCCTGAACGCGCCAGACAGACAGACGGACCTGCCCCCGGCTTGGGACAGAACCGCTCAGCGAGCTGCAGGCTGCTTTGTCAGTCCCGCTGCACGGCCGTCCTACAAGCTCCTATTATTGTAGGGTGCCCTGTAAACATGCAGCTGCCAGAACCAGGGACTTGGTTTTAAAGCCCCCCCCCCCAGCCCCGCGGCCGCTGCTTACCCGGGAGCCCCACTTTGGGTTTGAGCAGCACTTCCAGCGTGGCCTGGTCGTACAGCTCCCTGCTGCCCTTCACCTCCGCCGGGCCGTACAGACCGGCCAGCACCGACGTGTCTCCTGGGGGGGGGGGGCGGGTCAGACTCGGCCCCGCTCCCCGCGTCGGGGCGGGACTGGAAACCCGGAGGGGCCCGGGGGGGGGGGGGCCGACCTACGGGTGGGGGGGGCCCCGAGGCGAGGAGCCGGAGAACAGGGAGCCGGGGGGGGGGGGGGGGGGGAGCAGCTCCGGGCCGCAGGCAGGTGGGGGCGGTTTAGAGGGGGCCGGAAGTGAGGGTCCATGAGCAGAAGCGGGGGCCAGAAGCAGGGGTCCCCGGCCGGAAGTGGGGGGGGCCGGGCAAGAAGCGGGGGGTCCCCGAGCGGAAGCGGGGGGCCGGGCAAGAAGGGGGGCCGGAAGTGGGGGTCCCGGGCCGGAAGCGGGGGGGGCGGGCAAGAAGGGGGGCCGGAAGTGGGGGTCCCGGGCCGGAAGCGGGGGGGGCGGGCAAGAAGGGGGGCCGGAAGTGGGGGTCCCGGGCCGGAAGCGGGGGGGGCCGTAAGTGGGGGTCCCCGGCCGGAAGCGGGGTCCCGGCTCACCCTGCAGGAAGGCGGCGGAGCCGTCGGGGCGGCCGAGCGGGCCCAGCTCGCAGGAGAAGGGGCGCAGGGCGCAGCCCCCCGGCTCGGAGCCCATCGCGACTGCGGGCACCGCCCCCTCTGCACGCGGAACGCGGCCCCACCTACCGACCCCACTTCCGCTTCCGGGGCGGGCGGGGAGCCCCGTTTCCATAGCGACGGGCGCGCTACGGGGAGGGGGGTTGCCAGGGTGACGCGCAGACGGACGGCGCGGGGAGGCGGGATCACGGTTGCCATGGCGAGGGGGGCGGGGCTCCAGGCGGCCCCGCCTTCGCAGCAAGATGGCGGCGGGCTGGGGGCTGCGGCGGGGCCTGGGGCGGCTGCTGCGGGGGGCCCGGGGCCTGGGCGCCGCCGTGAGTGCGGGGGGGGGGGGGTGAGCGTCGGTGCTGCCCGCGGGGGGGCTCCGCGCCCCGTGCCTCAGTTTCCCCGCGGGGCGGGGCTCGGGGTCCCTGCCCCCCCCCCCCCCCGGGCCGGGATCCCCCAGCAGAGGCCGGTTTGGGCGGGGGCGCAGGAAAGGCCCCCCCCCCCCTACTCCCCCCCCCCCCCGCGCGGGCCCGGCCTTGAGCCGCCGCCGCAAGGACGCGGCGCCCGCCCCGGCCCCACGCGCCGATCACGCGCCGGCCCCGCGGGGGGGGCAGCCTCTTGCTGGCTGCACGGGGAAGAGGAAAGGGGGGCGCTGGTGCCCCCCCCTCTGTACCCCATCTCCGCAGAGGGGCAGGGTGGGGAGGGGCGCCCTGGGTCGCGGTGCCCAGCTGGAGGCTGCGTTCGGAACCCTCCTGCTCCCCAAATCTGCCCCCAGAGGGAGGGGTGAGCAGGGGCGGGAAGGGGGCGGGGCCGGGGTGGATCCTGGATTGCACTTCAGTTCCCACAGGGATCTCCCCCGTAAATCGGCTGGTGACCCCCCGGCTTTGAGTCCCCCCCCCCCCCGGCTCTCTTCGCTCGCAGGGCACCTTGGCCATACGCTCGCGGGGCCTCAGGCTGGGTGTCCCGCGGCGCAGACACGTGGGGGGAGAAGTGTCGGAGGCAGTGCCCCCCCCATCTCACCTGGTCCCTGTTGCCCCCCAGCACGCACGCCGGCAGCAGCAGGAGTTCACCTCCCTGGAGGAGAAGCCGCAGTTCCCTGGCGCCTCGGCCGACTTTGTGGACAAGCTGGATTTTATCCAGCCCAACGTGATCTCGGGGATCCCCATCTACCGGGTCATGGACCGGCAGGGGCAGATCATCAACCCGGATGCTGATCCCCAGGTGGGAGCGAGGTGCTGCAGGGAGCCAGCCCTGGTCTCCCCGTCTCCTGCAGGCGGTTCCTGCCGTCCCCCTGGGGCACCTCGTCTGTCCCCTCCCACCCACACACACCCCATCTTCCCAGCCCCCCGCTTCTGTCCTGCCACCTGGTCTGACCCAGCCTGGCCGCTCTGATGCTCCTTGCAGCCTCTCTCCCATTGGCTGCTTTCAGCCCCTTTCCTGACGGGGGCGGGGGCACACCGGGCTGCCTGGCTGGCGAGGGCATGGGACCCGAGCGCCACTCGGCTGCTTGGGCTTTTCTCGGCCCCGAGTCACCCTGAGATCAGAGCCCTGGGGGGCAGCGCCACCACCCGGCCCCTCCTGCGCTGACCTGCGGCTCCTCGCCCCTCCTGCCCCAGCTCTCCCAGGAGCAGGTGCTGAAGTTCTACAAGACCATGACGCTGCTCAACACGATGGACCGGATCCTCTACGAGTCGCAGAGGCAGGTGCGGCTGCTGGGGGGCAGCACGGGGCGGGCAGGGGAGGCCGGGAGGGGCTTTGGGGCTGGTTCCTGGGCACCCTGCGATTTGCTTCCGTGGTGTTGGATTTTAGGGTGATTAGCTCACCACAGGGGTAATTTCCCACAGTACAGGGCTGAGCACCAGGACTCCAGATTGTCTCCCAGCTTGGGGAGGGCAGTGGGGGCTAGTGGTTAGAGCAGAGGGGGGCTGGGCACCAGGACTCTGGGTTGTCTGCCAGTTTGGGGAGGGCAGTGGGGGCTCGTGGTTAGAGCAGAGGGGAGATGGGCACCAGGACTCTGGGTTGTTTCCCCGCTTGGAGAGGGCAGTGGGGGATAGTGGTTAGAGCGGGGTGGAGGGGGCAGGCGGGCACCAGGACTCTGGGGTTCTCTCCCAGCTCTGGGGGGAGGAAGGGGGAGGGGTCTGTGACTAGCTAAAATCACAGCAGTCCCCTTGGGGTTGTCCCGTGCTGCACTGACCGTGCCACTAAACTGGCCTTCCCGCCCACTGACGCCTTGTTGAAATGGAGCCGCGCTTCGTCCACCTCCCTCCCCGACAGGAATGAGGCATGGCCAGGCGGGGGTTGCACATTCAAACTGTAACTGTAAAATCAGCAGCTTACACGGCCTCTTTTGCATCAAGCATCTACGAATTCTGCACATTCATAGTCAAAAGCCAGTTCTCACACCGCATGGGAGGGTGGTGCGGAGTCTAGTGGTTAATGCCGGACCCCTGAGTTGTTCCCAGCTCTGGGAGGGGAGTGGTGTCTAGTGGTTAGAGCAGAGTTGATTCCTGGGTTCTGTTCCTGTCTGCTCCTCTGTGCATGTCCTCAAGACACAGACCTGGCCCATGCCTCAGTTTCCCCACAGTGGTGAGGATACTGGTCCAGTCCCCAGTTAATTCTTTGTTCCTTTTCCAGGGCAGGATCTCCTTCTACATGACCAACTACGGGGAGGAAGGGACTCACGTGGGCAGTGCCGCAGCGCTCGACGACACGGACCTGGTGTTCGGGCAGTACCGGGAAGCAGGTGCTGGCTGATTGCGGGGGGTGACCCCCACGGCCACCTCGCCCGCACGTCCATGCAGTGCTCACTGGGGGCAGCGCACACGCGCCCGAGCTGTCCCTCCAGGGAAGGCTGGGCTAAAGCCAAGCCACTTCTCAGCCCCTTCTGCCGTGGGACGTGCCTCTGAGTCCCAGGCCCCCGCGGGAGAGCCAACCCCGCGCCCATGGGGGCTCGCTGGATGCCCCGGGGCCTCCCCGTAACCCGGCTGCGGTTCTGTGCCCCAGGCGTGCTGATGTATCGGGGCTACCCCCTGGACCTGTTCATGGCCCAGTGCTACGGCAACGCCAGCGACACCGGCAAAGGGCGCCAGATGCCCGTGCACTACGGCTGCCGAGACCGGCACTTCGTCACCATCTCGTCCCCGCTGGCCACGCAGATCCCACAAGGTGAGGCCCCCGGCGCCCCTCCCCTGGCCAAGGGCGGGGCCAGTGCACCGGGCGGGGGGGCTGCCGAGGTTCCTCGCTCCCCACCTGCAGCCCCTGCCAGCGCCCTTCATTCCTGCCAGGCCAGCCCTCCCCTCACCCCCGACCTGCAGCCTCTGCCCCCTCCAGCCCTGCCAGGGCCCCTCACCCCCGACCTGCAGCCCCTGCCAGCTCAGCCCAGCCCTGCCAGGGCCCCTCACCCCCGACCTGCAGCCCCTGCCAGCCCAGCCCAGCCCTGCCAGGGCCCCTCACCCCCGACCTGCAGCCTCTGCCCCCTCCAGCCCTGCCAGTGCCCCTCACCCCCGACCTGCAGCCCCTGCCAGCCCAGCCCTGCCAGTGCCCCTCACCCCCGACCTGCAGCCCCTGCCAGCCCAGCCCAGCCCTGCCAGGGCCCCTCACCCCCGACCTGCAGCCCCTGCCAGCCCAGCCCAGCCCAGCCCTGCCAGGGCCCCTCACCCCCGACCTGCAGCCCCTGCCAGCCCAGCCCAGCCCAGCCCTGCCAGTGCCCCTCACCCCCGACCTGCAGCCCCTGCCAGTGCCCCTCACCCCCGACCTGCAGCCCCTGCCAGTGCCCCTCACCCCCGACCTGCAGCCTCTGCCAGGGCCCCTCACTCCTGCCCCACAGCTCCTGATCAGGAGGGCGGCTCGGGGCGAGGCACCAAGCCTGCGCTGACCCCTCCCCGCTGCTCTGCCCCCCAGCCGTGGGAGCTGCCTACACCTTCAAGCGGGACAACGCCAACCGGGCCGTGATCTGCTACTTCGGGGAGGGCGCGGCCAGCGAGGGCGATGCTCACGCCGGCTTCAACTTCGCCGCCACCCTCGAGTGCCCCATCATCTTCTTCTGCCGCAACAACGGCTACGCCATCTCCACGCCCACCTCGGAGCAGTACCGGGGCGACGGCATCGGTGGGGCCGGGCCGGGGGCAGGGCGGGCTCACGAGGAAGTGCCGCTGGGGAGAAGGGGGGGCGTAGAGCCGCTCTGGCCTCCCCCGAGGCACTGGCCAGGAGAGGGGCTCGGGCAGGAGGGAGTGTGGGGGGCCGGGGGAGGAAGTGTCTGAGGCGGGGCTGGCCCAAGGGGCGCAGGGTGACTGGCGGCTCCTCTCCACCCCCAGCGGCCCGCGGCCCCGGCTACGGGATCATGTCCATCCGCGTGGACGGCAACGACGTCTTCGCCGTCTACAACGCCACCCGGGAGGCCCGGCGCCGCGCTGTGGCCGAGAACCAGCCCTTCCTCATCGAGGCCATGACCTACAGGTGGGGGGGGGGAAGGGGCCGGAGCCAGGCAGGGGGTGGGACCTGCAGGGGGCGGGACTCACTCAGCTCCTCCCCCAGGATTGGGCACCACAGCACGAGTGACGACAGCTCGGCCTATCGCTCGGTGGACGAGGTGAATTACTGGGACAAGCAGGACCACCCCATCTCCCGCCTGCGCCACCACATGCTGAGCCGGGGCTGGTGGGACGAGGAGCAGGAGAAGAGCTGGAGGAAGAAATCCCGCAAGAGGGTGAGCAAGGCCCCTCCCCCAGCCCCAGGCTCCGCCCCCCTGGGCTGGACACGGACTCCCTGGGGGGGAGGGGCAGGCTGGGAGCCAGGATCCTGGGCCCCCTGCTGGCTCTGGGTGGGTGGTGGGGCCCAGTGGGCGGGGCTGGGTGCTGAGAGGGCAGCGGGGCCTAGTGGGCGGAGCTGGGCTATGAGGGCGCAACATGGCCCAGCGGGTGGGGCCGGGCTGGCTCACACTCCCTCCCCTGGCAGGTGATGGAGGCCTTCGAGCAGGCGGAGCGGAAGCTGAAGCCCAGCCCCCACTACCTCTTCTCGGACGTGTACGGCGAGATGCCCCCGCACCTGCAGAAGCAGCAGGAGGCGCTGGCGCGGCACCTCCGGCTCTACGGCGAGCACTACCCGCTGGAGCACTTCGAGAAGTGAGGCCTCCTGCCTGTGGGCTGCCCTCGGCTGGGGGTCCCTGGGCTTGGGGGGGGGGGTTAGTGCACTCTCTAATCAGCCTCTGCTTCGGGGGCTGGGTTCTGCCGGGAGGGGCCCTGAGGCCCCTGGGCGCCTGCCTGTTACGTGTGGGTTTGCTGCTCTGGGCGTGGGGGCCGCCTGCTGCTGTTACGCTGCGCTGGGATCCTGCTGGGGCCTGGCCCCCCGGGTGCCGGTGATCAATAAACTCTCCACACTACGGCTCCCTGCCTCCGTCCGCCACCCCCGTACCCAGCAGCGGGGTCCTGCCCGCAGCCCCCCGTCTGGGGTTCCAGGTGCCTCGCCCCAGAGTCCCCCACGCAGCAGGGGAGCGGCTGCTGCAGGCCATGGGAGGAGGGAGCATGTCTGGTCTCGCGGTCGCGGCATCACAGCCCCCTGGAGCCGCCATGGGGCAGACGCCCCTGAGGGCCTGTGTGGGACGAGTTCCACGCAGGGCATGTAGCCCTGCCAAGCACCGAGCACAGGGTCCTGCCACGCCCCTCAATGGCCCGGGGGGCTGGCAGGCAGCTTGGGGCGGGGGGGGAGAGGGAGGTTAAACGCAGGGAGAGGGCAGCAGAGTTGGGCCTGTTCCAGAGAGGGGGCCTTGTGTTTCCATTGGCCGTGTTCCCTTCTTGCCCTGCGCCACAGCATGGGCAGCCCAGTGCCCCCAAGCCAGGCTCTGCTGTGCCCATACATTGGGGGCAGCCCCCCACGCTGGCGACCCCTGGGGCCAGGCTCCGCCCCACCCCACGCACCAGGCTGGGGTGCCGTCAGCACTGCAGCTGCGGGTCCTGCAGCAGCCGCCAGAGGCGCAGCGTCTGCTGGGGGCTGCGGCGATGCACCAGGAGCAGGCGGCGGTGGGCGCACGGGTCGTCCCGGTCCTTCTCGGGGATGTCCAGGGTCTGGAAGGCGGGGTGGGCCTGGGCCGGCACCCCCAGCCCCTGGAAGCAGAGCCCGGCGTAGACGTCGTCGATGGGGTAGAAGGCCACGTGCTGGGCCATGAGGAGGAGGGGCCGGAGCAGGCGCCCGGCAAAGATGTAGCCGCCCCCGCCGGCGTAGGCCGGGTAGGGCCCCTCGTAGAAGGACTCGGGGATGAAGTACTTGCTCTGGGCCAGGCGGAACGGGGAGGCGTTGGCCATCACCTGCCCCGTGTAGAGCGTCTCGGCCCGGGCGGGCTCCAGCCCCGCCAGGAAGGCCAGCACCTGGGGCGTGTTGACGAAGACGTCGTCGTCGCCCTTGAGCACGAAGCGGGCGTGGGGGCAGTGCGCCGCCGCCCAGCCCAGGAACAGGAAGTCCTTGAGCGTCAGGTTGAAGAAGGTGTCCTCGAAGTCCCACACCAGCAGGTCGCCGAAGGCCTGGCCCTCGTGGGCCACCAGCTGGCGCAGGTCGGGCTGGTGCGGGCCGTGGGCAGTGCCCAGCAGGAAGAGGGTGCGCACCGCCTGCCCGCCCGGCGCCCCCTCCTGGCCCCAGGTCTCCCGCACGGCCTGGCGGGCGGCGAAGTGGCCCGGCTGTGACTTGATGGCCAGCAGCAGGAAGGGGCGGCTGCCGGCGCACTTGTGGGGCTGGTTGAGCAGCAGCGGGAAGCGGCGGCACCCGGCGTGCAGCACGAAGCGCCGGTGCTGCTCCGGGTAGGAGGCGAAGTCCCGGATCTCGGCCGCCACGGCCAGCCCGGCCCTGCAGTCCCACGAGCCGTTGGCCAGGCCCCACTCCAGCGCCCGGAAGAGCTGGTGCTGCTGGCGGTTCCAGTAGGCGTCCGCCTGGGGGATGCTGCCGCGCAGACGCTGGAGGGAGCTGTTCAGCCCGGCCGGGTCGACCTCCAGCAGCTCAGGGGGCAGGAGCTGGGTGGGGTGCTGGGCGGGCAGGGGCTCCGGCTGCTCCTCGCTCCACTCCACGTAGGCCTTCAGGGCCAGCAGCGTCAGCAGCGCCAGGGCCACCGTCAGCACCTTGGGCCCCTTCATGGCCCCGCGCCATCCCGGAGCCTGCAGCACGGGGGGGGGGGCTGCGGTCAACGGGGCCGAGAGCGGCCCAGGGAGCGATCCCTGCCAAGGTGACGCGGGCGCCTGAGGGCGGGCCAGGGGCCTGCAGGACGCATGCTCAGCTCCCCCCAACGGGGCACCGCGTGGGCAGCCCGGATCTCAGGTGGCTTGGCTCTCACACCTAGTGCCACGGACGTCACTTTCCCCTTGGCCACGCCGGGCGCGTCTTCCACGACCTCCAGGTGCTGCTTGGGGCAGGCCCCGGGCCCCGGGCAGCACTTCCAGCCTCCCTTGGGGCCGAGCCCCCCAGCCAGCCCCTGTGTGGCCCCAGGACCCTGCTCCCTCCCTCCTGGGCCCGGGCCCCGGTGTCCCTGTCTGCTCCGCCCCCAGCCGGACGGGCCGCTGCCTTGGGCTGCGGGGAGTTTGGGGGGCCACAGGCCGCTCGCTCAGCCGGCACCCCCCGCCCCTCGTGGAAAGGGGAGCCCCGGGGCTGGGCCCGGCCCCCTCCCTGCCTCCTTTACCCACAGGGATTGGCTGCCAGTAGCGGCTGGCCCGGGCCAGGGCGTTTCCTGGTCACTCCTGGGACCGGCCAGGCGCTGGCCAAGGGGCTCGCTCTGGGTCTCTCGCTTTGGAAGGGGCCTGGCTCCCCCGGGGGGCGCCCCCAGGGGCCCCGGCCGAAGCAAGGGGCTGGGGAAGAGCCTGGCTGTGACCAGCGCCCGGCCGGGGGACATGCGGCTGCCTCCGTTACCTCGCGTGGCTCAAGGGCCCGGTCCCTCCGCGCCGGGCTCGGCCATTCCCCGCCGGGCGAGCGACAGCCCCAGCGTGGTCCCTGCGAGGAGACAGGCCAGCTCAGTCCCTGGCAGCCCGGCCCCGGCGGGGCGGAGGGGCTGGGAGTCCGGGGCCGGGGCTGCAGGACCGACGCGCTAGTCCCTGGCCAGGCAGCAGCCGGGCGCACGGCGCCACGCCCGACACAGACCGCCCCGGCCGCTGCCAGACTGGCCTCCCGCGCAGGGCCACGGGGCCGCGACCGAGCGGTGTCCAGAGCCGGCCCCCAACCGGGGTCACCCGCCGGGGAGGGGAGCGGGGGCTGGGCGGGGCCCTGTTTCTACAACCCCCCCCCCCCCCATCCTGTTTATCCGGCACAGCTGAGTCCTGCCCCTCCCCAGGGCAGCCAATGGGGGGGGGCATAGCCAGGGCCAGGACAGTGAACCCCCACCCCATGGCAGTCCTGGGCTGTGGGAGGGAGCGGGGGCCACCAGCAGGGCTGGGGGGGCAGGACTGGGGGGTCGGGAGCAGGGGGCAGCGGCAGGGCTGGGGGGGCGGGAGTGAGCGGGGGGCACCGGCAGGGCTGGGGGGCAGGACTGGGGGGGCGGGAGCAGGGGGCACCGGCAGCGCTGGGGGGGTCGGGCCTGGGGGCGGGAGCGAGCGGGGGGCACGGGGGGAGACAGCAGCGGGTGCCTCGGGGGAGCCGGTCCCAGCCCCTGCAGCCCCCCCGGAGTAACCCCCCCCTGCCCGGCCCGCGGCGGGGAAGCCGGGGCCGGGCACCAGCTGGACGCGGCGGCGGCCGCTCGCTCCCAGCCGGGCTATGTCCAGCCCCCGGCCGGGAGCCCGGGAGAGACGCCGAGACCCGGCCCCGCTTTCCGTTCCGACCCCCCGGGCCCGCTCACCTCCGGCTCCGCTCCGCGCCCGCCTCGCCTCGCCTCGCCCGGCGCGATCCCGGCGCGCCCCACCCCGGGAGCGGCCCGCCCCTGCGGGGCTTCGCCTCCCAGCCCAGGCTCAGGGCGGGGCCGCCCCCGCGCCAGAAACCGCCCCCCCGGGGCTCCTGCCCGCGGCTGGGCTCAGGGCCCCCCTGGGGGCCACATTGGGCCCGGCCTGGCGCAGCTGCCAAAGGGGAGCAGCCCAGAGCCGCCCGGCCCGGGAAATGTCCAGCTGCCCAGGCCCACAGTTCTAGGGCTTAGGGGAAACTGAGGCACGAGGCAAGGCCCAGCTGCTGCATCATCACCATGAGAAAGGCGGGGGAACCTGCCCGTGGGACCCCAGGCACGGGTGCGTTACCTCCCCCCCAGGCTGGCGACAAGCCCCCCGAGCGGAACGCGGCGCCGTGCTCCGGCCTGCCCGGCTCACCGTGGCCATGTGCTGTGGACACCCACAGAGGCAGCAGGCGGCACGGAGCCAGGCCCCAGGCAAGGGGCTGGGGGTCCCAGGCGCCGGGTCCCGGCCCTGCAGGTCGCAGACAGCTGGCTGGGGCGGGCAGGAAGAGTAGTGTGAGAAAGAGGAAGAGGAAGAGGGAAGCTACAGCAGGGCTTGGCCTGGTGCCCTGTGCCAGTGTCCGGCTGGCTCGGCCCCGCCCGGGCCCCGCACTAGGGCAGGGGGCCGGGTGCTTACAGCCCAGTCGAGGCTGCCCAGCCCTGCCGCCGGGCGCCAGGGGGTCCCCACCCCGCTGCCCTGGAGTCCCCCGGGGCAACACCCACACACCACAGGGCTGGCAGTGTCACCGAGCCCCGCACATGCCTGGCACAACCCCCCACCCACGGCAGGGCGCTGGGAACCAGCCCTTCACAAGGCCACAGGCCACACCGTGCAGGCGCCAGGCTGGAGACGGTTCTAGGGCCACGGGGAGGGGTAACCCCAAAACCGCCTCCTCCCCAGCCTCAGCTGATGCTCACAGGCCACGTCCAGTAGCCACGGCGGTGCCCCGATCCGCCCAAGTCCGTCCCCGGGGCCAGCAGCCAAGGCGAGCGCTGGGACGCTGCTGAGACAGGCAGGAACCAGGCACGCTCCCACCGAGGCCTCGCATCCGACACGGCGCAGGGAACGACGGGCCCGGAGCAGCTCCGGAGGCAGCGAGACGAGAACCTGGGCCCGGCCCGCTTTGGAGACGTGGCTCAAGGCCCAGCCGCCCTGCGCAGCACCAGCCTGGGAAAGGCGCGTTAACGAGGGGGCAGGGAGAACCCACCCATCTCACGACAGCGATTTAGGTAGTGACGTCGCACGGGGGGGGCATGAGAAGGGGCCACAGAATCACCAAGGGGGCAGAGAAAGCGACTAGGGGCTTGTTATTTGTCCCTAATGCACCAAGTGAAACTAACTGGCGGCAGGTCTACAGAAGCACTGCACCCACCAACCTGCGGAACTCTCTGCTGGGGGATGTGACGGAGGCCAGAACCCGGCTCCAAAACGGAGGGAAGTTCCCGGAGGACAGGTCCCTCGATGTGTTGGCCAGGACGGGTAGTGACACCCCCCCCCCCCCAGGGGCCCCTAAACCTCTGCCTGCTCCAAGCTGGGATCCCTCAATAGCTGCCCCGTTCGGTTCATTCCCCGCGACCTGGCCAGCACTAGGCCTGGCTGTCCCACGGGGCTACCCCCGCTTGTTCTCCATCCCCTGCGCACTTCAGATCTGAGCCTTGGGGGGAGGGGCAGGAGGATGCTAGAGCCGAGTCCCTGCACTGCCACAGGGCCCCTGCCAAGGAAACCAGCTTCCCGGTTACAACCTGCCGGGCATGCAAGGCGATGGAGGGAAGTGGGGTTCAGGGGTTAGAGCTGGGGGGCAGGACTCCAGGGTTCCATGCTTGGCTCCGGGAGGGGAGCAGGGTCTAGCGGTTAGAGGGGGTTCGGAGCAGGGACGCCTGGGCTCTCTTCCCAGCGCTGAGGGAAGAGTGGGGTCTAGTGGTCAGAGCCAAGGCGGGGCTGGGAGCCAGGACATTCCCTGGAGTGGCGCAAAGCAGGAGGGCGCTGACCCGTTTGCCTGGGCGCCAGCTGCTTCCCCCCCCCGCCCCACGGAGTCACCAAGGCCCCCCGGGGCTTTCAAAGCAGAGCGAGCAGCAGGCTCTGCTCCTGCCCCGCACCCGAGGATCGCACCCAGCTAACGCCGCCCTCCCCCCCGCCCACTATCGGCTCCAGGTGGCTGCGCCTTGCACCCAGCCCTGCGCACCGCAGCTCCCCGGCAGCGGCTCCCTTTGCGGGAGTGAGCCGCGTGGGTGGGCGGCCAGATGCCAGAGGGGGAGCAGGGCTGTGTCTCTGCAGGCGCCAGAGCGCGGGCGGCACCGTGCAGGGAGAGGAACGGCCAGGCGCCTGGGATCTGCCCTGGCCCCCGGAGGGAGGACATGGTGGGCGTCCGATTTTGCATCGGACACACTTTGGTGCTGACGCCACGGCCTGGCTCCTTGGGGTCCCCGGCAGAGCCCTGTGCGGCTCCAGGGCCGGCTCTGCCCTCAGCCGACATGGGGCTAATAAAAGCTCTGACCTCCCCCGGATCCTAGCCCCCGCCGCGGCGGCAGAGCAGCTACAGGAGGAATTCAGGGAGGCCAGGAGGACGCGTCTGCGAAGCGGCGAGCCAGGAGACGGGTGCGGAAGGGATATTCAGACAGGCCCGGCGCAGCCCCCCTGCCTCGTGCGCCCGAGGAGCGGGGCGTGGCGGCCGTTTCCCTGGGGTGAAGATGTCCGGGATGGGCATGGGCATTTTCTGTTTCCATCCTGCTGTTCCCTAACCCGGAATGTCGGGAACACACCTCCCACCTGTGCTGAAAACTCTCAGCCCCACGCAAAACATCCTCCCTTCTCCTGGCTTCAGGAGCCGGTCCAGGCGCCCACCGGCTCCGACGCCAGGGACCCACACAGCCCGTAGCGGGAAAGGCCCCTCCCAGCCGCCCAGATCTGTCTCTCGGGGATCCTTGCGTGCTCCCGGCGCTCGGGACCTGCTGACGTGCCGCTCCGGCGCAGAGCTTGGCGGTGCCAGGCACCCTCCTGTCCCGGGGATGCCGGGAGCGCGTCGGAGCCGCGTCGCCACAAGGACACCAGCTCAGCGCAGGGAGAGGCCTTTAATCCGCACGACTCAGCTGTGGCCGCGATCTCCGGCCCTTTGAGACCAAAGCAGGGGGCTCAAATCCCAGGGAGCGCGGGAGCAGCCGTCTCTTCCCGCCCTCTTCCAGCAGGGGGCGGTGCAGCCAGGCTTCAGGCTGGGACTTCCTCGGCCTGGCTTGTCTGGGCGCCGGAGTCCAGTCCCACGACCTCGCAGCCCGGCAGCATCTCCTCCACCAGGATCCGGAGCAGGCCCTGGCAGGGCACGGCGGGCAGGTGCGAGAGGTCCAGGCGTCGCAGGTTCCTGCGGGGAACGGGGACGGGTTAGTCGGGGCGGTTGCCAGCCCTGGGCTCACCCCCCCCCCGGACGGCAAATCCGCCGGAAAGTGACCCCCACCCAGCTCCAGCAGAACCGTGAGGGGCGACGCGGACACGACCCAGGCTGGATTTCTAGCCGTTGGGCTCCGTTCCCACCAGAGCGCCGTGCAACCGGCCTGCTCTGCTGGCCTGCGGGGGAGTGGTGCCTAGTGGTTAGAGCAAGGAGGAAAGCCGCTAGGCCGCTTGGGGTCTATTCACTGCTCCCGGCCCCTGCCTCAGTTTCTCCGCTGGGCGGATGGGGGTTGGGAGATGTTTGGAAAGTGCTTCGGTGTCACGGGCCAACGGGGCAGGCGTCGCTTCCACCCGCGGGCCGAGCGCGCCCATCTCCCCCGCCGAGCGCGGTGGCAATCGCCGGAGGGCAAAACGCTGCCTCTGCGGAGGCCCCGGGAAGGGGCAGGATCTGCCCACCCCAAAGCCAGGCACTTCCTCCCGCTGGGTGTCTCGTTTGCCCGGCCGGCCTTGCTGGAGACGCTCGCTCAGGGTGGTGCCGGGGGGAAGGGGGGTAGCCCCATAGGCCGCTGCCCATCGAAGCGGCCCGAAGCCCCGTCCTGGTAACCGGCTCCCTGGGGCAGATGGTAACGTGCTCTCACCCACCAAGAGAAACTGAGGCACAGAGCGCCAGTGAAAGTGAAAGCGTGCACCCAGGGGCTCTCCCCTGCTCTAACCACTAGACACCGCCTGGAACCCAGGAGTCCTGAATCACAGGGCCCTTCCTGCTCTACCCACTAGCCCCCACTCCCCTCCCAGACCTGGGGAGGGGACCCTGGAGTCCTGGCTCCCAGCCCCTTCCCTCCTAGAGCCCAGAAAAGAATCTACCCACTAGACATCACCCTCCTTCAGGAGACAGGAACAGACCCCCCATCTCCCTGTCCCAACCCCGCGTCCCCACTCACTCCAGCTGCTGCAGGCAGGCCAGTCCCCGCTCCGTGACCTGGGGGCACCCGGCCAGGGACAGCTCTTCCAGGGTCTCCGCGAAGACGTGCAGCCGGCTCAGGGCCCACTCGTCAACATTGGGGCAGCGGCTCAGGTCCAGGGACTTCAGCGCCGTCAGCTTCACTGCAGGGGCGGCAAGCGGAGGCAGGCTGGAGCCGCAGCGCCCCCTCCGGAAACCAGCCCCTCTCTCTGCCACCTGCAGGCAGGCCTGGGCCCTGGGCTCTGAGCTGCGGCCGGGGATTCTTCCCCGTGCATCTCACCCACATGCTCCAGGTCCCAGCGGCTGCCAGAGGTGGGGTCAGGAAGGAATTCCCACCACCGCTACCAACTTGGCTCAGCAGAGCCCCCAAGCTTTCCCCTGCTCGGCCACCGCTCCGGGGTCTGCTGCAGGAGGGAGGGAGGCTGTGGCCTGTCACGGGCGGGAGATCGGACTAGAAGATCCCTCCAGGCCGTGGCATCTCTGAAGCCCTTAGGCGCCCTGGCAGAGAGGTGCTGGCCGCAGCTGCGGGAAGGGGCGCCGGAAAAACCAGAACCCCAGCCAGGCGCTAGCACCGCAAATACAAACGTCACTTCTGCCGTCACCAGCAAGCTGAAAAATCATCTCCAGCTACCGCGCCGCTGGCCCCTTCAGCACCCGCCGGGAGCGCCCCGAGCCGGGCTCTCTCCTCCGGCAGGCGAGCCAGGGAGCGTGCCGGTCCCGGGAGGTTGGTGTGGTCTAGCAGCGTTCCCCACGCTGGCTCGGCTGGCTGGGCGGGTAGAAGACACTGAGGGGTCAGTCAGCTAAACAACAGCCCCGAGCACGGCGAGCCAGGCCCACAGACTTTCTGGCACCGCGGGAACTCGGCCACCCCCATGGTCCGGGGACATGCAGTGAACGAGCACCGTGCCGGACCAGAGCGGCTCAGAGCCTGCGCCCGGAGCCCCCATCTGACGGGTCGAATCGTTCCGTTGGCCTGGGCTTTGTGCTGTGACCCGCGCTGGCCCTGCGATCGCACGGCTGAGAGTGTGGGGCCCGGCGTGGGGCTCCCCGGGGCCAGCGCACAGGCAGCTAGAGCAGGCGTTTTCCGAGCCAGGCGCACCGAGAGAGGCGAGGGCGGGAAAAGGGCTTTTCCCCCGGCTCTGCCCTGCAGGGCTCGCAGCCTAATAAACCCCGGCCTGAGCTTTCCCCAGGCTCCAGCTCCCCCGTGCCCCCTACGGACATGCCCTCGCCGCTGAGCGCCCCCCCGCCGGGCTCCCTCCAGCGCGCCAAACACGAAAGACAGCAGGAGGGCGGAGGAGGCCGCAGGGGGCATTGGGGGGGCTGGCCTGGCCTCGGCAGCGCTCGCACACAAACATCCCGTCTCCACTTCACTGGCCCCGGCATGGCCCCTGGGTTTAGCATGAAACCCTCCCACCTCATTGTGTGCGGGCGGGTCCCTTCTCGGCACACGGCAGCGTCTGCGCAGCGCTGGGTGCGCCCTAGGGCCCTGCGAGCGAGGAGGAGATGAGGAAGGACAGAAGGGACCATCTCTCCCGCCAGCTACCACGTCCGAGACTCACCCACCCACCCCGCCCCTGCTCAGAGCAACAAAGCATGTCTGCCTGCTGCTGGTAGAGTAAACATCTAACCATCTCTCGGATTTACTAATAGCAAGGGTTTCCTGCAGCAGCAAGTTCCGCAGGTTCCCTGTATACAGCAGGAGACGCACTCACTCCATGCAGGACCACTGGGGGTGCAGAGTTCAGGGAAGACGGAAATCAGCAAAACAAATCATCCTCAGCTTCATCCCTATAGCTCACGATCCCCCACATTGTGCAGATGGGGAAACCGAGGCACAGAGGTGGGGACAGAACCCAAGTCTCCTGAGTCCCAGATGAGGGTTCTATCCACTAGGCCACACTGCCTCCACCGTAATAAAATCCACTCTTGAGAGTCCGAGCGTTTCTGTGCGTCGTAGTGCCCCTGGCTAGCCCCGCCCCACCCCGAGATTTCTCACCTAGGTTATCCAGCCCGTGGTAGTTCACGACGGAGCCAGCGAGGTCGATGGCCTCCACGGGGACGTCTCGGAACTGCAGGAAATCGGAGTTGAACGTCCCGTGCCGCTCCGCACGGAACCAGCGCTCTTGGCCCTGAAACCTGGACGGAAAAAAACCCAGCATTGGGGAAACCGAGTCAGGGTGAGTCGCAGCGAGATGCAACACAGCCCCGGCAGCGGGAGCCAGGCCTTGGCTGAGCAGGGTCCCTGGGCTGGCCCAGATCCCCGGGGCTTGTCCGAGCGCATGGGTACCTCACTCCGCCATGGAGGGACAGGGCAAAGTAGGCTGCGGCGATGTTGTCTCCGTAGAGATTTCTGGTGTAACCGCAGTACCTGGCAAAAGGAGAGGAACGCTCACAACGGTTTTCACCACACCACTAAGATAGTTCACTCTTCCAATTTCACCACTGCCACGGAGCAGGCCCCAGCGCCGCACAGACACGGGCCGTGTTCCAGAGACACGACAGGCGGGAGCGCGCCACGGAGGCCCTGCAGCGCGTGTGGTTTGCCCGGCTGCTACCTGCTCAGCACAGCTGGCCGAGTGTCTCATTTGTGGCTGGAATGGGGCGTTTTGCCCAAGAACGCGCCCCTGGCGCACGTCTGCTTCAATCCATGGGGCCCAGAGCGCGGGCCATGGCTCACTGGAGCCTAGGGGGGTTTTCTGGTCTGTGTCCGTGCAGCGCCTGGCACACGGGGACTCCTCGTGCCGCGGTACTCGCGTAAAAAACTCGACTAACCACCCCGAAGTTACATGCCACCCAAGAATGAAACCCAGCAGCCAGCTCGGCCACTCTCCGGCATGCTACGTCAGGACTGGAGACTTAACGATTCCCATGAGCTGCTAGAAACTGGATGGAGACCCAGAAATCCCACCGCTGCCACCATCAGCTGGGAACAGCTTCTAGTCCCGGGGGCAGCTGCAACTCCCGTGTGTCATAGATACATCGAACAACCCTCCCCATGCCTGGCCGCTCAACCCAGCTCTGGTCTGGGTCCCTGACTTGTACTTCCCAAATTCCACTGTGTCTCCTGCCTGTGACCCTCTGGTCCCATGACCCTGCTTGACTAGCTCTCAACTGGAGACGCTCGCTCTGCCTTCTAGGTCTGGCTGACAGCTGGGCCCTTGACTGGCGGTCCACAGAGGCAAGGTGGCTGGGCGGGATGGGAATGGGGTTCAAGGCCTGTGAACAGTTTCAAGATCTTGAAAAAGTTTCCCCCTTGGAACTAGGCCAAGAGGGCAAATCTCCAAAACTTCCGAGCTGACAAACGGAACCAAGAAACGTGGCTCGGCTCCACAGAAACGTTTTCTTACATCAGAAGTCGCCCTGATTCCTTTCTGACCTTTTTACTTGAACGTTTGTAATCAATGAAGGGAAATTTCTAAACAAAAACGTTCCCAAACGAAAGATTTGAAACATCCCGTTTCAAAAGCTTTCTCCAGCATTTTTGTCGTGCTGGGAAATTCAGCAAAACGGACCCTGTCCGGCGAGCGGCTTCAAATGCGACAAATGGGCATAGGAAACGAACAAGTTAACAATTGCTTAGAAAAGTTACACGCCTTCAAGTGCCAGGGCCTGATGAAACGCACCCTAGAATACTCGAGGAACTGTGAAAGGCGGCATCTGAGCCTCTAGCTAGCATCTTTGAAAAATCATGGAAGACGGGAGATTCCAGAAGACTGGAAAAGGGCAACGGGACGTTTCAAATCTTTCGTTTGGGAATTTTTTTGTTTAGAAATTTCACTTCATTGATTACAAATATTCAAGTAAAAGATATCTAGTGTCCGTCTATAAAAAGGGGAATAAGAACAACCCAGGAAACTACAGATCAGTCAGTTTAACTTCTGTGCCAGGGAAGATAATGGAGCAAGTAATTAAGGAATCATCTGGAAGATAATAAGATGACAGGTATCAGCCTGCATGGATTTGTAAAGAACACATCATGTCAAATCGACCTGATCGCTTTCTTTGATAGGATAACGAGTCTTGTGGATAAGGGAGAAGCAGTAGACATGGGATACCTAGACTTTAGTAAAGTATTAGATATAGACTCCCAGGATCTTCTTATCAATAAACTAGGGAAATACAACTTAGAAGGGGCTACTCTAAGGTGGGTGCAGAACTGGCTGGATAGCCGCTCTCCGAGAGTCGTTATTAACGGCTCACAGTCAGCTGAAAGGGCAGAACAAGTGGAGTTGGGCAGGGTCTGCTTTGGGACCGGTTCTGTTCACTATCTTCATCAACGATTTAGATATTGCCATAGAGAAGATGCGTATTAAGTCTGCAGATGATCCCGAGCTGGGAGGGGTTGCAAGTGCTTTGCAGGGGAGGGTCAAAATTCAAACTGATCTGGACAAATTGGAGAACTGGGCTGAGATAGAGGATGAAGTTCAATGCGAAGTGCTCCACTTCAGAAGGAACAATCAGTTGCAGGCACATAAAAGAGGAAGCGACGGTCTCGGAAGGAGCGGGGCAGAAAGGGATCTAGGGGCAGAGTGGACCACACGCTGAACATGAGTCAAGAGGGCGACGCTGTTGCAACAAAAGCAAACCCGAGTCTGGGCTGCATGAACAGGCGTGTTGCGAGCCAGACACGAGGAGTCGTTCTTCCGCTCTGCTCTGCCCTGATCAGGCCTCGGCCGGCGCCCCTGGGCATCCCAAGCAGAGGGTCTGCGCGTCTCTGCCTAGGTGCCCGGCCGCCTCCAACCCATCACGTTTCCAGTCCCCGGCTGCACACAAGGAGACCAAGATGGCGGCAGCTGGCTCCCGTTCCAGCCCCCCCCCCCCGGTTCGGGAGCCCCGGGCTGTACACACGCGTTCTTGCGGCGCAGGTTCTTGAAGTGAAGCTTTGCGCTCCAGTCGACGAGGGACTCGATGTCGTAGAACCGGCTGCAGAGGTACCGGAGGAAGCGCTGCCTTAGTGGCTCCGAGGCGGCGGCGCGGCCGGACAGACGGCGGGCGCCCAGCAGGAGGGGCAGGCCCCTGCACGGCTGCAGCTGCAAGACACACGGTTCATCGTGTGGACGGGCAGACGCTCAGTCGCGCTCCTACGGCCCCGGGGCTGGGGGCTGCCCGTGCAAACCCAACAATACACCGCACGGCCCGGGAGATTTCACTGGGGCCGCACCATGTGCCCTGCTGGCTGCACGCCGTGTGAACACCCTGCATAGATGGGAAACCGAATTTCACACCTCGGACGGCTGCCCACGAGCTTGCGCCCGCAGACAGCTCAGCTACCGCCGAAACCCCTCGGCCCCCAGCCCGTGGGAGCGGCTCTGGGAGGGAAGGGTCTAGTGGTTAAAGCAGGGAGATCAGGATTCAGAACCCCTGGGTTCCTTTCCCAGCTCCTTTAATTGGCCAGTTCCGTGCCTCAGTTTCCCCTGTGTATAGAGAAGAAATAATAAATGAGTCGGGGGTTCAAACAAACCTTGATCCCATGCAAGGTCTCCTCTAATCTTTTCCATCCCTGTGCAGATTTTTTCCATCCATGTGCGGAATCAATTTTTTACGTGCACAGAGGCCTATGCGAATACGCACCACCAACAGAAACAGCAAACCTAGCGGAGAGCACTCTGCTAATCAGCCCAGCTCACAGGGAACCCTGGTCCTTCCCCATCCGGATCACCCACTGCTGCCAAATCTTGGACAACTCCTTTCTCCCGCCGGTGCCTCAGTTTCCCTGTGCTTATTCACCCCACAGCTTCCTTCATTTGCTGCATAACTACGGGACCTACATTTCCGGGGTCTCTGTTTTTAGCCTGAAGCAGGAGAGCAGACAGTGCTAGCCACACTGCCGTGTCTGCTTCTCACAGCCCCAGATCACAGCTGCCGGCCCGCGCTGAGGAAGCCGGTGACTGTGAAGAAATCTGTGGTCCAGACACGGCTGAGAAGTGCTCAAGCACACAGCTGCACGCGGACCTGCTGCATTTCCTGTGGGTGCAGCCGCGTTCCCCAGGGAGGGACCGACGGGCCTGGCTCGTCAGCGTCACGAGCCGAACGGGAGGAGGGGGAAAGTCAAGTTGAAGAAGCCAAACCCAGGAGACGAGAGGCACCGCTCGCCCGGAGCGGAGCGGAAAGTTCCGTGGCTTGAGGGGGCAGGCCGGACTGCTCTGCGTGGTTACGCCCAGCTCCCAATTTTGGGGGGCCACCTCAGGATCTCTACAGGGCTGGCGGTTGTACCGCTGGGAAGCCCAAGCGGGTCCCAAACAGGCCGTCTTGGCTGCTTGTGCCTGCCCGGCATGGCTTTAGAGGGAACCGTTCGCCAGATTTCGGGTGAGACTCCTCTCGTCCCCCGAGGAAGCGACTGTCACAAGAGCCACGGGGAGGCCTGTCAAGGCTAGAGTCCTCCCCAGCAGGTCAAGGCCAGTTTGCTACCGTCGCTGCTCGGTGCCGCCGCCTGGCCAACACCCCGGGGTAAAGCACAGCCGGGCAGCGCTGTACACGGCTCGCGAGGCCACGGCACAGACCCAGGTCGCGCTGGCGACGGCTGGGGGGTACTCCCCGGCCCCCCCGGGGTAAAGCACAGCCGGGCAGTGCTGTACACGGCTCGCGAGGCCACGGCACAGACCCAGGTCGCGCTGGCGACGGCTGGGGGGTACTCGCCGGCCCCCCCGGGGTAAAGCACAGCCGGGCAGCGCTGTACACGGCTCGCGAGGCCACGGCACAGACCCAGGTCGCGCTGGCGACGGCTGGGGGGTACTCGCCGGCCCCCCCGGGGTAAAGCACAGCCGGGCAGCGCTGTACACGGCTCGCGAGGCCACGGCACAGACCCAGGTCGCGCTGGCGACGGCTGGGGGGTCACATCCCTGAGCCCCGAGAAAAGGCCAGTGCACACGTGGCCGAAATCTTCGCTCGGCAAGGGGAAGGCTCATCAGTCAGCGACACCCGGAATGGGTATTCAGCGGGGGCACCCCCCTGCCGTGTCCAGAGCAGCCTCTGTCCCTGGGGAGCCCGGGTGCCCCACAACCAGGGGCTGCTCCCCAGCCCGGATCCCACTTTTGTCAGTTACCGGGTGACGCCAGGGCCTGTCCCGTGTCCCCGGTGAGCGGGATAAGGGGGTGTCGCCTCCCCGTCCCGCCACTAGCCCACGGCCGAGGCGTGAAACGGGAGGGGGAGGGGGAGGGGGCTCGGTCCCACCCTCAGAGCCGGCCCCAGTCTGCGGCCCCGAGCGTGTCCCATGGAGACCCCCTGGCCCGTGCTCTGGGCTCCCCCTTCCGGGGGGGGGGTCACCGCAACCCCCCTGGGAGTTTCACGCCCCCCCGGCTCTCGCAGCCCCTCCCTCCTCGCCAAGGCGGCGCAGCCCCACGGCAGCCGGAGCACGCAGCGGGGGGGGGTCGGTTCTGGGGGATGCGAGGGGGCAGATTCTGGGGCACACGGGGGGGGCAGGTTCCGGGGGGGCAGGTTCCGGGGGGGCAAGAGGCGGGGGGGCAGGTAACGGGAGGTGCAGGGGGGGGCAGATTCTGGAGGGGGCGGGGGGAAGGTTCCGGGGGGGCAAGAGGCGGGCGGGGGGGGTTACCCCCCATGTCACCTACCGCCCTGGGCGCCGCCATCTTGGACCGGCCACGTGACTTGCGGCCCCGCCCCCCGCCGCTTGGCCCCGCCCCCTGCGCTGGGAGCCCGGACTCCTGGGTTCTCTCCCCGGCTCGGGAGGGGGAGGGGGGAGGGGCGGGGCCTCCGCTCTATTTGCGGCTCTTGCTCCTGGCGCGCCCTGCTCCGTGCCTCAGTTTCCCTGCCCGGGTCACGCTGGGCCGCCCAGCTCGCCAACGGGGGGGAGGGGCCTGGGCGAGCTGGGGCAGCCGTGCCTCAGTTTCCCTCCAAGAGCCGGCCCAGGCCCCCCGCTCCTGGACACAGGCTCCCCCCGCAATGTCAGGGGGGGCCTGCGGGCTGGTCCCTGCATCTGCCCCCCAGGCAGGGCCGGGCAGCCCCACGGCGGGTCCCCGGAGCGGGCCAGCAGGTTTCCTGCCAGTCCCACCTTTGCCCTGGGCCTGCCTGGCCCGGGAGCAGCGGGGGAGGGAGCAGCCCGGCAGCCGCCCGCCGTAGGGTGCGGGGACCGGCCTTGTCGCCTGCGACCTTTGAGCCCACAGCTCCGGGGCGGCTCCAGAGCCTGGCGCGTTGCTCCCTGCCCGGAGCCGCTCCCTGCTTCCCGGGCCCCGGCCGGGCTCCGCGGAGCAGCCCCCGGACTCGGCTCACCCTGGGCTGGAGCTGCCAGCCCCCATGCTCCACGGCCGGAAGCGCGGAGGGGTCAGGCAGGCTTCCCGGAGAAACCCTGGGGGCCAGGGACTGCCCGGGTGGGGGGAGCCGGCCCGTCTGGGCTAGGACGCTGCGGAGCACGAATCCACTAAGACGGATTTCCTCTCCCCCCTCCCCGGCCAGCCTGAGGCCCCATGGCAGAATGCCAGTGGATGGAGGACGAGGGGTCTTTCTTCAAGGGCCTTCCTCCCCTGCCTAAAGGGCTGCAAGCCCCCCCCAGCCACGGCCCCCTGGCGCCCGAGGGGCTCGGAGCGGGTGAGACATGCAGCCCTCCGGGCACTGCTCCGGACTCCAGCCTCCAGGCCAGGATCGCTTGGGTGCGGCAGCAGCTGGTGAGTTCAGGCTGGTTTCTCGGAAGGGGGGTGGTGCCAGCGGGTGGCCCAAGGTGGAGACAGCGTCCGCAGGGGGCAACGGGCGGGGGTCAGGCCTGCGGCCGAGGGGGACGGAGTTTCACCGCCAGCCCCCGGCTCGGACGCAGGAGCGGCCCCGATTCCAGGCCCTTTTCCCTTCCACGCCAGCAGCCCGTTTAGGACAGAAGTGACCATAAGAACGGCCGTACTGGGTCAGACCAAAGGTCCATCTAGCCCAGTAGCCTGTCTGCCGACAGTGGCCAGCGCCAGGTGCCCCAGAGAGGGTGGACCGAAGACAATGATCAAGCGATTTGTCTCCTGCCATCCCTCTCCAGCCTCTGACAAACAGAGGCCAGGGACACCATTTCTATCCCCTGGCTAATAGCCTTTTATGGACCTAACCTCCATGAAATTATCTAGCTTCTCTTTAAACTATTATAGTCCCAGCCTGCACAGCCTCCTCTGGCGAGGAGTTCCACAGGTTGACTCCGCGCTGTGTGAAGAACTTTCTTTTATTCGTTTTAAACCTGCTACCAGAGTCCTGTGGCTCAGGGCAGGCAGTGGGATGCCCCCAGCTCCGGCCGGGATGCCCCCAGCTCCGGCCGGGATTCGCGGGGGGACCCTGCCACCCCCCACGGTAACGCGCTTGCTCTCCCCGTCCCAGCTCCGCCTGCAGCAGAGCGACCGGCTGCTCCTCCGGCAGCTGGGCAGCATGGCCCAAGAGATCCAGGACCTGCGGGAGCTGCAGCTGGAGTCGGAGGAGTTCTTTGCCGCAGGGGAGCCGCCAGGACCCGCCACCTCCTCCCGCTGGCAGGGGGGCAGCCCGGGAGGGGCCGCTGTCCTGGCCATAGCCTTCCACGCCACCCTCTGAAGCCAGGCTGTACCTGGCCCTTGTCTCCAGCAGCCTCAGCTCTCCCCAGGGCTCAGATGTGTCTGAGCACCCTGGCCCCCTTTGCAGAGAGCCCAGCCTGCTTGGGGGGGAAGCCCTATAAGTAAGCAGGGTAAAGAGCTGATTGGCTAGATGAACTGTCCACAGCCTAGACTAGGGGAGGGACTTCCTGCTCCACAAAGGGTTCTGGGTAGGGAAGGCCTTTATAAGGCTCACAGGCGAGGCCTTTGGGGAGGGTGCAGGTTGGGTGGAGCGGCTTGGCTGGGGAACGAGGCAGCCATGAGCAGATGCAAAAGGCGCCTCTGGGGTTCTTTGGTTTGGGGTTCTGTCCCTCCGATTTAAAAATAAACGTCTCGGCCCTTTTCTTCTTGCCGTGCTGCCTCCGAGCCGGGCCTGGCGCCGCGCCTGGGGGGCCTGGTCCCGCCGTGGGAACCGAGCGGCTCAGAGACTCGAGCGCGTCTCGCGAGTCCCGGCGGCAAAATCCGCTGGAGTACCAGGGCGCTGTCCTGCCCTGGAAGGGGGCTGGGCAGAGAGATGTTTTTCTGGTGGGGGGAGGCACATTGGGGGGGGGGGGCTGTCTGCTCTCTAACCTGGTCCCCCCCCCTCTCCCGGGATGGGAGATTCTCACGGATTCTCCCAAATGTGGATTAACCCAGACACCCCGGCTCAGCCTCCCAGGGAGAGACAAAGGGGGGAACGTAGAGACCAGCACCTGGCTGGGGGGCAGGGCCTGGGGGGGAGGCAGTTGCGGTGGGGGAAGCAGGAGGAGAACAGACTAGGGAGGGTCCCAGTCACAGATTGGGAGGGGCCCAGTCACCCCCATCTCCTAGCTCTGGTTACATCTGTGCTGTATCCTGGAGAAGTAATAAAACTCCCTCAATTCTACTGGCTGGTGGGGTCTGTTCGTGCTACGACGGGGGTGCAGGAGTCGGGGGACCCCCAACGCGCCATCACCCCCCCCCCAGGAGACCCCACGTGGCAGCGATCACCACGCTCCTGTTTTGGGGGCCCCAGCTCTGCTGTGACGCACCGGTGTGTGGGGCACAGAGAACGGCCTTGGGGGGGGGAAGGGATTCTCGCTCCCCTCTGCAGAAGGGGACAGGGGCAGCCCCTGAGAATCCTCACACACCAGGGGCTCCCAGGCTGGAGGGGAGCCGGGTGAGAACAGACCCGCCGAGGGGCCCCGCGCTGGTCCCCCTGTAATGAAGCCGCCCCGGGGGGTGACCCCAAGGGCTCCCTGCAGCCGGGCCCTGATCCCGGCCGGCGGAGCCTCAGTCGACAATACAACGTGCGCAGTTAGACCCCGCGGGGGGCTGGTCCTGCCCCGTGTGCGCCCAGAAACGTCTCGAAAACCGGCTTTAAACAAAACATTTAAAGGCGCCAAACCGGCGCGGCCGGGGAGGAAGCTGCCCCCCCGCCCGGAAATTCATAGATTTGGCAACAGACTTCTCAGCGCCCCCCCTCTCCTCCCCCATTTCCTTCGTGCCAGGAGTTCGGGCGGGCGCCCTGGGAGCCCCGTAGCGGAGCCGCCACGCTTGGCCCTGTGCGGACGCAGCGCCGCCGCCCTGGCGCCCAAAGGAAATCCCGCGGGACGGAAGGAGCTGGAGCGCAAACGGCTTCGCGTGCGGAGACTCAGGCGGCCGAAGGCTCCGTCCTCGCCCATCGCAGCCACTGGCCCACGTGGTCGTCGATCCGCTGGGGGGGCACAGGGAGAGAGCTGGAGACCCTGCCGGCATTAGAGCCCCCTCCCCGAACTCCTCGTGCTGCCAAAAGGCCCTGCCCTGGGAGGCGTCACCCCCACGACCGGATAATCCTCAGTCGTGCTCGGGGGGGGGCCAGGCCTCGGCAAAACCTGCTGCCCCCCCCAGCTGGCGTAAGGGCTCCACCCCCACCATGCTCCTAGCACCAAGAGTAGGGGGCACAGCGGGGTGGGGCAGGGAGCAGGCTCTGTGGCTGTTCCCTGCCCCCAGGATCCATGGGGGGAGATCGGAGCTGGAACCCACTGCAGGGTTAGAGCTGCCCTGGGGCCGGGGAGGAATCCCTGGAGCTTAACGAGAAGTTCTGGGGCTTGAGTCCAGCTGTGCCTCCCCCCCGCCGGCCGTGCCAGGCTCTTACCTGCCGGGCCCGGACGAGGGGCAGGGGGTCGGAGGGCCGGGAGGGGTTCATGTTGGCGCAGTGGGAGGTCCCGTTGATGAGGATGGCGAGCTCGGAGCGGGACTGGTTGCGCAGGACGCTCAGGGCGTGCCAGGGGTCGATGTTGCCTGGTGGGGCGAGAGGGAGGGGACGGAGCGGATGGTGAGACGGTCCCGCAGGTCCCACCTGGCCGGCCGCCCCCCCAGCCGTCCCCCCCCCATACCGTTCACAAAGAGGAGCCGGCTAGCCCGGGGGTGGTCGGCCCCGTAGTACTCGTTGGTGAAGTTCACGGCCCCCTCCACGCGCTGGGGCGCGACGCCGAAGAGCTGGGAGCAGAAGTCGAGCTGGTCC
The DNA here is from genome assembly GCF_049634645.1 of Pelodiscus sinensis. Taxonomy (NCBI): domain Eukaryota; kingdom Metazoa; phylum Chordata; order Testudines; family Trionychidae; genus Pelodiscus; species Pelodiscus sinensis. Next base: position 130,409 of record NW_027465992.1, read on the forward strand.
GCCAGGGTCAGGAGCCGGGAGAAGGGGCAGGTGGGGTCTTCGCAGGTCTGGTCTGCAGCAGGAGGGACAGCATCCCGCCCTTAGCCCCTCGGGTCGGTGGAAATCACCCCCGCCCGCATGCAGTGCGCCATGGGAGATGCAGTTCCAGTGCTTCATTCCCTACGAGTCGGGCTGCCCAGCTGGACTTCAGCTCCCATAATACACTGCAGCTATTGTCTGCCTGGCTGCTAGACCACAGTGCATCATGGGAGATGTAGTGCCGGGGGCTCATTCTCTATGGATTGGGCTTCCTAGCTGGACTTCAGCTCCCATGATGCATTGCAGCCACTGCCTGCCTGGCCGCAAGACCACAGTGCATCATGGGAGATGTAGTGCCGGGGGCTCAGTCTTTATGGGGTGATAGGAGGCAGGCAGGAGAGGCGAGCGGAGGGGAAGGGGATTCTCTGGCGAGGCTGCGGGATGCAGCCAGACCTCACGGTCTCTCTGCGTCTGGACCGCCCCTGCCTGGTTGCACCAGGCCCCATGCCATCCACCCCTATTCGGGCAGGGACGGGAGGGGGCTCAGCTTGTGCCCCCCGTATTCTGCCCTGGCTCCCTGGGGTGCGGAGGGGAGGGGGAGACGCATGGAGCAGTGAAGGGGTTGGGAGTGGGGGAGGGATGGCAAAGGGGGGCAGCAGCAGGGACCGACCCCCCCTCGCTCCCCGCCCGGCTTACAGTATCCGAACTCGGTGCAGGTCTGGAAGTACCACTGCCGCTCGCCCACGCCGCTCAGCGACAGGTTGGTGCTCCGCAGCTCGGTCAGGGCGTGCTGGCGCGAGTTCTCCAGGCAGGGCAGCGCCATGCTCTCCAGGAACCCCTGCCACGGCAGGAGACACGCGGTAAGGCCAGCTGGGGCCCCTCGGCCCCCGCCCGGCCAGCCCCCGCAGCCCTAACCCTGCTGTTACAGCCAATCACCAGGAGGGGGTGCCCTCAGCCCCACAGGAAACCACCCCCCCATGCAGTGCATCATGGGAGATGTATTTCCAGTGCTCCATTCCCTATGGATGGGGCCTCCCAGCTGGACCTCAACTCCCATGAGGCAACCCTATTGTGGTGCATCATGGGGGATGTAGTTCTAGTGCCTCTTGTGCCTCCAATGGCTGGGCGGGTTTCCCCATCCTACTCCATTTCCCATGATGCACTGCAGCCCTCACCTCTTGGGCCCGAGACTGTGATGCATCATGGGAGATGTAGTCTGAACAGGGAGCCTGGGCCCTGGAGGCCAGATGAACTACACCCCAGTTCAGCAAGGCCATTCACTGGCTGCATGTGCAGCGAGCGTGCTGGGTCTCAGCCAGGCTGGATCCGGGCCCCTCCCAGCCTTACGTTATTGACGGCGAGGAGTCTCTGATAGGGGGAGCCCAGGCCCGCGTCGGTCATGATGCGGCATAGCTTGGCCACGGTGCCCCCTGCGAAGCCCTCGTCGTTGTACTGCACCGCGCCCATGAAGATGTCGGCCAGGTTGCCGGCCAGCTCCTCACGGTCACCGGCCTCCGCCAGGGGCCCACAGGAGCGGAAATCCTTCTCCAGCTCGTCCAGCCGCCCGGCGGCCAGCCGCTGGTCCACGGCGGCAAAAGCCCCCGCCACGGCCTCGTGGCACTGCGGGGAGAGAGAGACGCGCTCGCCAGGCCCATCTCAGCCCAGTGAGTTGGGAGCCAGGACACAGGGCTCTTCTCTTACTACTGGGAGAGGAGTGGGACCTAGGGGTTAGAGCAGGGGGACAGCCAGGACGCCTGGGTTCTCTCCCTGGCTCTGGGAAGGTGCGGGGGCCTCACTTACATGCCAAGGACGCTGGTGTAAGCAGGCACTGAACATGACCCAGTGGGGCCAGGTGTCGGAGCTGGGGGGCAGAGCCCGAGATATCAGAGGGCCCCCCCCCGCACGCCCGGCTCCCTGTGTTCCACGCGGGGGCGGGCACGGGACTCTGGGATTCCCCCCCACCGAAGCCCAGCGCCGGCCCCTCACTCACCAGGGCAGAGCCCCCCACCACCGGGTCCGACAGACTCGCCGCTACCACCTGCAGGAAGGACAGAAGCAGGGTCAGGGCCCCCACCCCAATGCATGCTGGGAAGGCGCGGAAAGGGTTAATAGGGCCTTCCCCAGCCCCCAGCCCCTTCCATGACAGCACAGGCCAGGCCTGGGTTTTGGGGGCTGCGCCAGGCAGGGAGCCCAGAAGAACCCCAGGGGCCATCTGGACAGACCCACCCCCCACTCTCTGCTCCCCCAGCCCTGCCTTCAGCTGAGGTCCAGCCGCCTGCTCCGAAACCGTGCCCCTCCCCCGGTGAGGGGGGTTGGGAAGCTGCCCCCCACGTGGCCATGGGCGCTGCCCCCTCACCTGGTTGTAGCCTGTGAAGTCCAGCTGGGCCCGTACTGGGGCGGAGGAAGCGACAGCAGCGAAGACCAGGTGGGGAAACTAAGAGGGAAGAGCGAGGAGGGGAGATGGAGAAACTGGCCCTGCCAGCACTGAGTCCGGGTTCCCAGCCCCTCACCCCCCCCCAGTCTAACCACTAGTCCCCACTGCCCTTCCAGAGCCAGGAGAGAACCCAGGAGTCCCGGCTCCCAGTCCCCTGCTCTAACCACTAGCCCCCACTCTCCTCCCAGAGCCAGGAGAGAACCCAGGAGTCCTGGCTCCCAGTCCCCTGCTCTAACCACTAGCCCCCACTCTCCTCCCAGAGCCAGGAGAGAACCCAGGAGTCCTGGCTCCCAGTCCCCTGCTCTAACCACTAGCCCCCACTCTCCTCCCAGAGCCAGGAGAGAACCCAGGAGTCCTGGCTCCCAGTCCCCTGCTCTAACCACTAGTTCCCCAGCTCTGGAAGGGCAATGGGGGAGACCCCCAGGAGTCCTGGCTCCAAGCCCCCCCCCCCCCCCCTCTAACCACTAGCCCCCTGCTGGCACCATCTGGCTGTGTCCCCCTCTAGTGGCTGCATGGAGTATCCACACCCATGGCCACTCCCAGCTGTCCGCCAGCCAAGGGCCACAGGGCTGCACATCCCGAGGCTGGGGGCCCCGGGCTGGCAGAGCCCCCCAACCGACCTCCCCCGGGCGGTACCTTGAGCCTGAGCCAGGCAGCGAGGGAGCCGGGGTAGGAGCCCCCAAAGCAGACCCAGGTGCTGTTCTCCCTCAGGCTGTATCTCTCAGTGATGTAGAGGTGGAAGGCGGCCAGGTCAGCCAGGCTGCAACGGAGAGAAAATCCCACATTGGCGAGCTGAGCCCGGACTGCCCCCCCCCACCCGCTGAGTCACTGTCACCCCTCTGGGAGAGAAGCATCATCATTCACGGGGGAAACCGAGGCACAGAGAGGAGCATGAATAGCCTGAGGCCACAGAGCAACCTGTTGGCAGAGTCACAATAGAACCCAGGAGTCCTGGATCCTTGCCCCAACCACTAGCCCCCACTGCCCTCCCAGAGCTGGGACAGAACCCAGGCGTCCTGGCTCCCCGGCCCCTGCTCTAACCACTAGCCCCCACTGCCCTCCCAGAGCTGGGACAGAACCCAGGCGTCCTGGCTCCCCGCCCCCTGCTCTAACCACTAGCCCCCACTGCCCTCCCAGAGCTGGGACAGAACCCAGGCGTCCTGGCTCCTGCCCCCCCCCCCCCCCCCGCTCTAACCACTAGCCCCCACTGCCCTCCCAGAGCTGGGACAGAACCCAGGCGTCCTAGCTCCTGCCCCCCCCACTCTAACCACTAGCCCCCACTGCCCTCCCAGAGCTGGGACAGAACCCAGGCGTCCTGGCTCCCCGCCCCACACCCGGGCTCTGGACCCTCCCGCCAGCCTGTGGCCGTGGGACTCACGCCTGCTGGCTGGAGAGGAAGCGGAGGCTGTCGTCCTGCAGGCCGTCGGGGTTGATGCTGGCGCCGTAGAACCGGTGCTCCAGGGCGAGGGCCAGCGCCCCGTATTTCTGAGCCAGCTCCATGTGGTGCCCTGGCATGAGGCCGTCGTTAGGGGCAGGAGCCTGGCGGGGGCCGAGCCCTTCCCCCAGCTCCCGTGGGTACCTCCCCCAGCCCACTCCCCACCCCCCTGGGGCAGCCCGGCCCTGCCCTAGAGGGGACAGACCCCGCCCCGTCCCCTGCCCCCCAAACCAGCCCGGCCCTGCCCTAGAGGGGACAAACCCCGCCCCATCCCCTGCCCCCCTGAACCAACCCGGCCCTGCCCTAGAGGCAGCCCTAGAGGGGAGAGACCCTGCCCCATCCCCTACCCGAAGGGACAGACCCCACCCCATCCCCTGCCCCCCTGAACCAGCCAGGCCCTGCCCTAGAGGGGACAGACCCCACCCCATCCCCTGCCCCCCTGAACCAACCCGGCCCTGCCCTAGAGGCAGCCCTAGAGGGGAGAGACCCTGCCCCATCCCCTACCCGAAGGGACAGACCCCACCCCATCCCCTGCCCCCCTGAACCAGCCCGGCCCTGCCCTAGAGGGGACAGACCCCGCCCCATCCCCTGCCCCCCTGAACCAGCCCGGCCCTGCCCTAGAGGGGACAGACCCCGCCCCATCCCCTGCCCCCCTGAACCAGCCCGGCCCTGCCCTAGAGGGGACAGACCCCGCCCCATCCCCCGCCCCCCGAGCCAGCCCGGCCCTGCCCTAGAGGGGACAGGCCCCGCCCCACGCCGCCCCGCTCACCGGAGAGCACGGCGAACGGCGACAGGGCGCTCTCGCCCCCCACGAACAGGAAGACGGGCCCGGCCGGGCGGTGCCAATGCTCCTCGTTGACCCAGAACCTCTGTGGGGCGACAGGGGGGCTGTGATGCGGCAGGGCCAGGGGGCGGGCGCTGCCCGGGGCTGAGCATTCGGGTCCCCGCCCCCTGCCCCTCTGGCCGCACAGGGAGCCGGTGCCAGGCTCCGCCCCCTCACCTGGGGGAAGCTCCGCCCCTCCTGGCGGTCGAAGTGGTCCAGAGGCTGGCGCAAGGTGCCCTCGATGGGGGCCCGCCAGGGCGCGGGACGCGGCAGCCACCGGCCGGCCAGCGCCTCCTTCATGGCCCGCACCTCGCGCTGCTGCAGCACCCGCTGCCGGAGCAGCCGGAAGTTGCGCCCTGGGGAGGCAAAGGCAGGTGGGGGTGGGGGGCCGGTTCTGATCCCGCCCCCCAGGCCGGGTGTCGAGGGGCGAGGAGTTCGCCAGGCCTCAGCCCCCCGGGGTCACACGCACCGGCCAAGCTGGCTCTCACATGGGCCGGGGCGGAGCTGCCCTAGGGTGGGGGCCCCGGGCCGCTTTCGGGGGGCGAGGCAGGGCCGGATTCATGCACGAGCTTGGGGCGCCGGTGAGGAGGGGCCTCGACGTGCGGGCGAGGCTGCTTCATCGCGGCCCCTTGATCCTCCCCCTGGCCCCCCCCAGCAGAAGTGAAACTGCTTCCCTCAGCGCAAAGCCACATGCAGCCGCCCCCAGCGGCTTCCCAGAACCCGGCCCAGCGGACGCCCGGGACGCGTCCCCCACGCGCTGGCCTCTGGCTGCCCTCTTCTCCCAGAGCTGGGGACAGAACCAGGCCTCCTGGCTCCCAGCCCGCCCTGCTCTAACCACTAGGCCCCACGCCCCCATGTGCAGCTTGTGAGGCAGGCCCAGGCAGGCCTCCGGGCAGGTAAACACTCCAGCTCTGACCTGCCCCTCCCGTCCCACTTCACCTCGATTGGGTGTGAACACCAGGGCCTGCCTCACGGGGCTTGCTTGGGCTGAGCCCCCCAGGCACTCCCCACCGCCCCCCGGCGTCCCCCAGCGACCCAGGTCTCCCTGCGCCTGCGCGCCATTCGCTCGCTCCCTGCCGAATGCGGCCAGCTCTGGGGTGAGGCCCAGCGGCTGTTAACACGGCTGACTTACTCCGCAGGGGAGCGCAGCCCCCTCTGAGCCAGGCCACGGCCCCCGCCCTCGGCCCCGCTCCAGGGGATGCAGCCACCTCTGGGGCGGAGCGCGGCGGGGCGCTGTTCACCTTTCCACGCAGCCTGGGAGCCCCTGGGGGTCTGTGCAGCGCCTCCCCCGCCTTACCTGCCTCGGCGAGGGCCAGCAGCGCCAGCAGCCAGGCCACGGCCCCGGGCCCCATCTCACCCGGCTTCCTGGCCGCCTGGCACCGCGCCCCGGGCAGCCCGCAGCCTTCCTGCCGGGCTCTCTGGGGCGGAGTGGGGCCCGGCTGCTGCCTTCCCCGGCCCCTTCCTGCCGGGCTCTCTGGGGCGGGGTGGGGCCCGGCCCGGGGGTGTGAACTTCCCTGCGGCTCCGCGCTAAAAGCGCCCGCCCCGCTGGGGTGGGGCCGGCTGCAGAGAGGCCCTGGGAGCCTGTGGGGTGTGATGGGCGCTGGGGGGGCGAACCGGGGCCGGGACAGATCAGCCGCTGCTGGCTGGGGGGGCTGCAGAGCAACAGACCCTGGGCGCACAGGGCTGGCGGACGGGCCCGTGGGGCTAGTGGATGGGAGCTGGGGCTGATGGAGGGGGGGGGCAGGGCACATGGGGCTAGCGGACGGGGGATGGGAGCTGGGGCTGATGGAGGGGGGGGGGCAGGGCACATGGGGCTAGCGGCCGGGGGATGGGAGCTGGGGGCTGATGGAGGGGGTGGGGGGCAGGGCACATGGGGCTAGCGGCCGGGGGTCAGGACACACACATGGGGCTGGCGGCCGGGGGATGGGAGCTGGGGGCTGATGGAGGAGGATGGGGGACAGGGCACATGGGGCTGGCGGACGGGGGATGGGAGCTGGGGCTGATGGAGGGGGGTGGGGGGCAGGGCACATGGGGCTGGCGGACGGGGGATGGGAGCTGGGGCTGATGGAGGGGGTGGGGGGCAGGGCACATGGGGCTGGCGGACGGGGGATGGGAGCTGGGGCTGATGGAGGGGATGGGAGGCAGGGCACATGGGGATGGCGGACGGGGGATGGGAGCTGGGGCTGATGGAGGGGATGGGGGGCAGGGCACATGGGGCTGGCGGCCGGGGGTCAGGACACACACCTGGGGCTGGCGGCCGGGAGCGAATCACCAGCCGTCTGGGCCGAGGCGTGAGCGGCTCCGCGTACTCACGCCGGCTGCGGCCGGGGCGGGCGGGTTTCGTGGCGGAGCCGCCCGCGCCCACCCGCCGCCCACATCTCCCGCCGGGGCGCTGAGGCCGCTTCGCTCCGGCCCCGTTGAAAAGGCCTCGAGCGTCCCCGCCGGCTGCCGACCCCCTTTATGCGCCAATTCTCCAACCCCCCGGCTGGCGAATCCCGCTGCACGGGCCAGCGGCCGGATGCTGGCGCCGGCCCATCTGCCCCGGAGAACCCAGGCCCCAAGAGACCCGGAGCCGCTGGCTCAGGCCTGGGGGCTCCAGAGTCCCTGCGGCTTGGCAGCTTCCGGAGCCAGGCCGTGGGAACCAGGCTCCGGCTCGGGGGGACCTTCCCGGGGCGAGCCGGCCGCCGGCCCAGCGTGGCCGCAAGCCCCAGGCTGTTGCTCCGGGAGCCGCGGGGCGTCTGTCCAACCTCTGCCCCGGGGCCCGTCCAGCGCGGGGCCTTGTCTACAGGGGCCTCCGCGGGGACAGCCTCGACCAGCTGCTGCTGAGGAACCCCCCGGCATTCCTGGGCTCCGTGGCCGTTCCCCTGGGACCCGGGGCTGCCGGCCCCGGCGGGGGCCTGCATCCGGCGCCGGCTGGGGGGTTGCATCGCGCCGGCCAGCAGGTGTCACCAGATCTCCGTGGGTCACGCCTCTTGTGCGAGTCACCGCCAGTCGGGGAGTGGGGAACGGGGCCGGGCACGTTCCGTGGCTGGGTCGAAGGGCCGAGCAAAGCGCCGGGGACCCGTGGCCTCCAGGAAACGAGCGGGACGTCTCGGCCCACACGGGGAAGCCCAGGCCGCCCGCACCCCGGGGAGCAGCCCGGGCGAGTCTTTAAGCACAGACCAGGCCGTGTCTCCAAATCCCCCCACCCCGGCACCCCTAGGAGACCCTACAATAACAAGGCACTTCCATAATATTCCCAGCCCCCCTACACACACAAACCCCGAACCCCAGCCTGCCCCCCAGCCCTATAGTAACCCCCAAGCCCCTGCACACAGCCAATCGGCCACCACCCGGCTGGTTGGGGGGCTCGGCGGGGAGTTACCGCCTCACCCTGTGCAGCCAGGCCCCGTGGGGCACGCGCCCCTCCGCCTCTGCGGAGCCCTGTCCGGGCGCTGCCCCGCACAAAGCAGGCTGGGAGCCCAGCGGCCCCTCTCCCCAGCGGCAGGCGCCCGTGGCCCTTCCAGCCTGCCCGCCGCCCCCACCGCAGCCCCTCGCTCGGAGAGGGGCCCAGCCCCACGGGACGTCTGCAGCCCCGGGAGTCTCTGCGCGTCCGAACCTGGGCGTGTCCCCGCCCTCACCGGGGGGGGAGCCAGGGCGCCCCACATGGGCCCTCCAAGTGCTCACAGCCCAGGCTGCACGTTGGGAGACGGGCCCCGTCCATCCAAACTTGGCCACGGCTCCCAGGACCCTCAGCTCTGCCTCCGGGTCCCAGCGGAGAATTACCCCCGGCCCCTGCCAGCCTGGACCTGCCCCCCCAGCTCTGCCCTGCCCCTCCCCTCCCTCCTGCCCCACAGTCCCTGCCAATGCCCCTCGCTCCCGCCCCACAGCCCCTGGCCCCCAGCCCTGCCAATGCCCCTCGCTCCCGCCCCACAGCCCCTGGCCCCCAGCCCTGCCAATGCCCCTCGCTCCCGCCCCACAGCCCCTGGCCCCCAGCCCTGCCAATGCCCCTCGCTCCCGCCCCACAGCCCCTGCCCCCCAGCCCTGCCAATGCCCCTCGCTCCCGCCCCACAGCCCCTGGCCCCCAGCCCTGCCAATGCCCCTTACGCCTGCCCCCAGCCCCCCCAGCATCCTAGCCTCCCCACAGAGGGCAGGCTGGGCGGGGGACCCCTTTGAGACCAGCAGGCCGGGGCTCGCTCCCCCTCCTGATCCACTTCATTAGAAATTGTAAACCAAGCTTAACCTGCTTTCCCCCCCCCCGCCCCCGCCCGGCTCCTTGGGTCACCTTCGCGAGGGCCCGCCCGGCCGGTCTCCTCCCATCTGTCCCGGGGATCCGGCAGATTAGACCCCAGCTGTCTGTCGGCCTGCGAAACCTGCTGACAGGTTCGCAGATTAAACGCACCGGCCTCCCGCGTGCGCCTTCCCCGCGGTCCCGCCGGCGGCTCCAGCCAGGTGCAGAAGACATTTTGTTCTGTGCACCGAGGCACGTGCAGATGTGCACCACCAGGGGAAACGCGGCCCCCGCCGTGGGCTCTGCTAATCTGATGGGCGGCACTGGAACGGCTCCTGGTCACCCCCCCGAAGTGTCCAGCTTCCAGGAACCCTGCCCCCCCTTGTACCCCTCCCCCCCCCGGCCCCAGGTCATGGGATGAATCTGAGTAATGCCTGGGGGGAGGGGATGCAGCTTCTTTTGGGGCTGGCCCTGGGGGCCTCTGTTGCTTTAAAAAAAACCCCTCACAGCTGCAGGCTCGGGGCTCGGGCAGCGTCACAAAACAACCGGCATGTAGGTCCTGGTACCAGGGCGCCAGCTGTCACGGCGCCCCACAGAGCTCCTGCTCCTCAACCCGGCCTGTCGAGGCGCAGCTCACGGGGCTCTGGGGGCGCCCGGCCCGACGGGCCCTGATCTCGGGGGGGTCTGGGGGCGCCCGGCCTGACAGGCCCTGATCTCGGGGGGGTCTGGGGGCGCCCGGCCCGACGGGCCCTGATCTCGGGGGGGTCTGGGGGCGCCCGGCCCGACGGGCCCTGATCTCGGGGGGGTCTGGGGGCGCCCGGCCCGACGGGCCCTGATCTCGGGGTGGTCTGGGGGCGCCCGGCCCGACGGGCCCTGATCTCGGGGGGGTCTGGGGGTGCCCGGCCTGATAGGCCCTGATCTCGGGGGGATCTGGGGGCGCCCGGCCCGACGGGCCCTGATCTCGGGGGGGTCTGGGGGCGCCCGGCCCGACGGGCCCTGATCTCGGGGGGATCTGGGGGCGCCCGGCCCGACGGGCCCTGATCTCGGGAGGTCTGGGGGGCGCCCGGCCCGACGGGCCCTGATCTCGGGGGGGTCTGGGGGCGCCCGGCCCGACGGGCCCTGATCTCGGGGGGATCTGGGGGCGCCCGGCCCGACGGGCCCTGATCTCGGGAGGTCTGGGGGGCGCCCGGCCCGACGGGCCCTGATCTCGGGGGGGTCTGGGGGCGCCCGGCCTGACGGGCCCTGATCTCGGGGGGGTCTGGGGGCGCCCGGCCCGACGGGCCCTGATCTCGGGGGGGGTCTGGGGGCGCCCGGCCCAACGGGCCCTGATCTTGGGGGGGTCTGGGGGCGCCCGGCCTGACGGGCCCTGATCTCGGGGGGGTCTGGGGGCGCCCGGCCTGACGGGCCCTGATCTTGGGGGGGTCTGGGGGCGCCCGGCCCGACGGGCCCTGATCTCGGGGGGGGTCTGGGGGCGCCCGGCCCGACGGGCCCTGATCTCGGGGGGGTCTGGGGGCGCCCGGCCTGACGGACCCTGATCTCGGGGGGGTCTGGGGGCGCCCGGCCCGACGGGCCCTGATCTTGGGGGGGTCTGGGGGCGCCCGGCCCGACGGGGCCTGATCTCGGGGTGGTCTGGGGGCACCCGGCCCGACGGGCCCTGATCTTGGGGGGGTCTGGGGGTGCCCGGCCCGACGGGCCCTGATCTCGGGGGGGTCTGGGGGTGCCCGGCCCGACGGGCCCTGATATTGGGGGGGTCTGGGGGTGCCCAGCCCGACAGGCCCTGATCTTAGGGGGCCCTGGGGGTGCCCGGCCCGACGGGCCCTGATCTTGGGGGGGTCTGGGGGTGCCCGGCCCGACGGGCCCTGATCTCGGGGGGGTCTGGGGGCGCCCAGCCCGATGGTTTTGCATCTGCTGTTACTGGAGTCCAATCACCCAGCGATGGGCTCCAAGGCCCCTCCCTGGGGCAGCAGCCTGACGTGCCCCGGATGCAGCTCTTGGGGGGCTGGGTCCCCTGTAGATCTCCTAGGGGGGTGTGAGGCTCCTCGTGGGTCACCCCGCCATGGGCAGCTCTCGGGGGGCCGGGCCCGGCAGCTGTGGGGATTTGCCAGGCGTGACCCACATCGGGCAGCGGCCCAGGTCACGTGGGCGCCGGCATCAGCGGCTTAGCGCCGTGGGGATTTGCGATGTCGTGTCGGGGCGGATTTAGGGGTCGATGGGAAACGCCACATTCATCACAGGCCCGATTTACGGCCGCGCTGGCGGCCAGGCGGGCGAGACGTGGGGAGCCCCCACCTGCTGCCAGGTGGGTTCCAGCTGGCTGCCCCACAGAGCTGGGGCTGGCCCGGTACCGGGGCCGGGACCTCTGGCCCAGGGAGCCCACATGCTCCAGGTGGGAAGAATTGGGTGGCAACTTCCTGCTCCCCCTACACACACGGGGGTGGGGGGCCGCGACGCCTGGGTTCTCTCCCCAGCTCAGGGGAGGGAGTGGTGTCTAGTGGGTAGAGCAGAGGCTGCAGCCAGGACCAGTAGGCTAGGGTGTTAGGTGCAGATCTGCCACTGCTTGTGGCCTGTGCCAGCCGAGCCTGCAGGCCAGGCTGAGATCAGGGCCCGTCGGGCCGGGCGCCCCCCAGACCTCGGCCGAGATCAGGGTCCGTCGGGCCAGGTGCCCCCCAGACCCCGGCCGAGATCAGGGCCCATCGGGCCAGGTGCCCCCCAGACCCCGGCCGAGATCAGGGCCCGTCGGGCCGGGCGCCCCCCAGACCTCGGCCGAGATCAGGGTCCGTCGGGCCAGGTGCCCCCCAGACCCCCCCGAGATCAGGGCCCATCGGGCCGGGCGCCCCCAGACCCCCCCCGAGATCAGGGCCCATCGGGCCGGGCGCCCCCAGACCTCGGCCAAGATCAGGGCCCGTCGGGCCGGGCGCCCCCCAGACCCCGGCCGAGATCAGGGCCCGTCGGGCCGGGCACCCCCAGACCTCGGCTGAGATCAGGGCGGGTGCTGCCTGGACACCAAGCCTGACTCTGTTCAAAGGAGCTCTCAGTGATAACCGACAAAGGGAGGGTCATTCTGCCCATGTTACAGACAGGAAAACTGAGGCCCAGAGCGTGGTGAGGCATTGCCCAAGGAGCTGGAAATTTAACCCAGATCTCCTGGGACCCAGGGCAGCTTTCACTGCAATTGTCCTGGTCTCCGTCCCCAGCTCTGGGCTGGGAGTGAGGTCTAGTGGTTAGTGGGGGTGGGAGGAGCCTGGATTCTGGGGTTCGGTTACCGGTGCTAGCCCGGCCCTTCGGGAGAAGCGCCTCCGCCTCCCCGGGGCATCGGGGGCAGCTGTCAGCCGGCATCGGGGAACCAATTTGTCATCTCCCCGGCCTGGCTAATCCCTGCTAATTCCGGCGCCCTAAGCCGATTGGGACATTTGCTAAATTAGATCAGCAAAAATAACAACCGGCGTGTGGGGCGGGCAGGGCTGGCAGCGGCGCTCGGCCCGGCCCTGGGGGGCAGCGAGATCCCAGCGGGGAACCACGGGGCCAGCATCTCCAGGAGCAAGTGAACCCCCTGTGGCAGGGGCTGAGAGCTGGGGGGCTCAGACTGGGGGGTTCTGGGGTCAGGACTCTGCTGTTTCCCGCTGTCCTCCCAGAGCAGGGATAACACCCAGGAGTCTTGGCTCCCAGCCCTCCTGCTCTCACCACTAGACACTCCTCCCTTCCCAGAGCTGGGGAGAGACCCTGCAGCCCCGTCTCAGAGCCAGAAACGGGTCCAAGGTGCCCTGGCTCCCAGACCCCTCCCACTCCGAGCTCAGGGGACTTAAGGAAATCACCGCCCCTTCCGTGACTCAGTTTCCCCTCCTGCCTCCCCACGCTCAAGCCCCAGCCATGACGGGTGCCGCAGGGGAGGATGGGGGAGAGACACCCCCAATTCTCTCCCTGACTGTGGGAGAGGCGCAGAAGCTGGTTAGAAGAGGGGGCCTGCGGGCCCGGGTTCTCTCCCCGGCTCGGGAGGCAGAGCGGGGTCTGGCAGGAGGACACCGGGGCGGGGAACCCCGACAGAGACGCTGCGGGGGGGCCCAGCTGGGGCGGGGGCTCGGGGCGCTGCTGCTGCACAGCCTTGTGGCCTGACATGGGAGAGGGCGAAAAGCCCCCACGGAGAACGGGACTGTCCGAGGGATTCCAGCTCCCTCTTCCAGCGGGAGGGGGGCACCCTGGCCCGACCCTGCCCCGGCGAGAGTGGGGCGGTTGGGCCGGGATTGGCTCCTGATCGCCTCAGTTTCCCCCAGTGTTCCAAAGCCAGTAGGGGAGGGGCCCAGGAGGGCGAGAGCGACAGGGGAGGTGAAGCTGCACAGCTGAGGGCGAGGTCGGGGGCCCCAAGCAGAGGCAGGCGATTTCGTGACACGAGTGACTCTGTTTGCTCCGAGCTGGGCCCGAGGGGCAGCCCCGAGCTGTTCCCATGGGGTTACCTGGCCGGTGGCAGCTGGAACGGGGCTTCTAGGCAGAGCGGAGAGGCGGGCGGTACCCCTCTCTCCCATGGGTACATCGCACGGTGCGTGAGCACCTGGCAGGCTCGGGGCTTAGGTTAGCAACTGCAAGAACCAAAAGAGCCAACCCAGAACTGAGTCGTCCGCACGTGCTTGTTTTATTTGTGAAACGTTTCTCATGCTTGCTTGCCCTTTTTTTTTTTTTTGCTTTTTTTTTCATCTTTAAACCACCAAAATTTGGGGCTGGTACAAGAAACTGCCTCTCGCTAGAACAAGAATAAATAGCAAGTCACCCAGAATAGTTTGCACTGAAATGCTGTTCTCCTACAGACATCGGAGTGTAAGACCTAACAAAACTAGGCTAACCCGCCACCCACATCAACTTACAAAATAAACCTTTTCTTTTTAAGCCAGTATTTTAGTGCACACAAAAAACAATCAAATTCTTTACAGAGATTTATTTTCTCAGATTGTATTTTTTTGCCCGTTTCTTTTGAAAAAAAAAATCAGAGCAAACCTATGGCTGGAGGGGGGAAGCAAAAAATAAAATGTTTCCACAGCTAGAGGCGTGAAAATAAAAACAGCTAGGCCCAATAGAGGGGGATATGGCCACATTAGCGGCTACACGGTTGGGGCAGAAATTAAATCCACTGAGGTATTCAGCCAAAAAATAAATACAAACGGCCTTCGTCTGTGAAGGTGAAAACCGTGATTGTTACCGGGACGGGCTGCTTAAAAACAAAGAACTACAGAATAGCCCTACGTGAAACTCACAACTTGTCATGTTTTATTTACACGCAAAAATTCAAAATACGGCCCTGCAACGTGCTGCCAGATCACAAGTGTTTTGCACTGGTGACACTGATTACACGAGGCAACAGGAGACATTCGAGCCCGGGAATGATCTGCAAGGTGGCTGATTCAAACGCGAGTCCCCGGCAAGGAAAATGAGTCCGGTGCAGGCGCCGTGTGTGGCGAGGTGGCTTCTCATGTTAGAACCTTTCCCGGAGCAAAAGGGCCACGTCCCCAGGAGCCGGGCCCAGCCAGATCTCCGGGGTCGCCTCAGCCAGAGACGGAGCGGAACCAACTCCCCTGCATCCCTGGGGGGGTTTCTATCCAGCCAGCCTGGGAAAGGGGAGCAGCTGAAGCGGTCTGATTAGAAAAGCAGCGTGGGAGTTCTCCATCGTCGTGCACCCACTCATGCGGAGCAGGTGTGGACGGGAATTCTGCTGCTCTGCTTTCCCGCCTCTCCTGCGCTGGTGAAAAGGCGCGTGCACGGCAGCGGGGAATCAAATCAGGCCTCGAAAGCGACGCCGATATCCGCCCTTGGCGGCGTTACGCAGCGTGCCAGAGGGCCGGGTCCCGGCGGTGACCAAGTCCAGTCCGCTGGGCTCGGGGCCCTGCCTGGCTGGGAACCGGGAGGGGCCAGGGGAAACGGGGGGCGATGGACAGTGGGAACCGGTGTCACATTTCCCCACCAGTGGGGCAGAGCTGGGCCGCGAGCCCGCTGCTCCTTAAGCCGTCCTGGTGGGGCTGCGGCCTCGGGACACCCCCCTCGTCCTGGGCCCCCTGCCCCAGATGCCGAGCACAAAGCCGTTTGCCCAGAGGTCCCACGGCCCCCTGCAAAGGGAGGACATGACAGAAGGGGAAACCGAGGCACAGGGTGGTACCCAGCCATTGGCTGAGCAGGAAATAAAGCCAGAGTCCTGCCGGCCAGTCCCCACTTCTCTAACCCTCTCCCCCCTCCCAGGACTGGAAATAGAGCCCGGGCGTCCTGGCGGCACATGCCTGGACCTAGCCCCCCAAAGCTGCGCTGTTCCAGTCACCCTCCGTTCCTTCGAAGGACCAGGCAAGGGCTAGAGAAACCCCACAAGTACAGAACCCCGGTGCCAGAACATCTGGGGGGGCTGCTTCCCCCCAAGGCCGGCCGTGGCTAATCCCAGCTCCCCCCGGCCCCCGGAGCCAGGGGCTGCCGCGCCGGCCGGCTGAGATTCCTCGAGAGGTTTCGTGTCCAGAGACGGTGGCTCAGCCACCGAAAGCCCAGTCGCGGAGGGGACTCCCCGCCCTGGGGCCAGGAAAGGGGGAACCCCCCGGCAGGGGCGAGGGGGGCCGGGGAGGGTGCGGAGGGCGGTCCCCCCGCCTCACAAGACTTGGAACTTCCAGGAGCTCTGGTCCTTGTAATCCAGGCAGTCTGCGGCGTTGAAGTTGAGTTTCCACGAGGCCGCCTGGTCCTTGTAGTCCAAGCAGTCCACGGTGCCGAAGCCCAGCCCGGCCGTGCCGTAGCCCTGGCCGGAGAGGGAGGCCGGGGACTGGCTGAGGTGGTTGCCCATGGACGGGGCGGCGATGGGGCTGAGGGCGGCGCCGGGCGCGGAGAGCTGCGGGTGCATGGGCGAGAGGTAGGCGCTGCAGTCCAGGCCGCTGAAGTAGGAGGAGGAGCCGGCGTAGCTCTGCGGGTAGCCGGCGGCCTGGGTGTAGGTCATGGGGTAGGCGGCGGAGCGCTGCATGCAGGGGGTGGCGGAGGAGGCCAGGGGGTCGGGGATGGGGGAGATGGAGGCCGGGCTCCAGATGGAGACGGTGGCGCTGGCCGTGGAGCTGGGGGTGCCCGAGGGGCCGGCGGGCGGGGGGCTGTACTGCCCGTTGGTGCTGGTCTCCGAGCTGGTCTCCCGGGCGGGCGAGCTCTTCTTCTTGGCCGGGCGCGCCTTGGCCTGCCCGCTGCTCTGCTGCTGCTGCTGCCGGCACTTGGCCCGCCGGTTCTTGAACCAGACCTGCCCCGGGGAGAGGGGTGAGTCACGGCGCCCGGGTTCGGGGCAGGGGGGCCTTTGCCCTGGCCTGGCGGCAACCCCCCCGTCCCGCCCACCCTCGGAGCCCACGGGACTGACCCTTCTGTGTGTGGGGGGACCGGGGGTTGTCCAGCCCCAGCTCCCGGAGCATCTCGAAGCCCCTCGTGAGTGTTGGCTGAGCCCCACGACCCCCCCGAGCACCCTGCTGCCCCAGATACTCCGGGGGCTGGGGATTTCCTGGCAGTGGCAGGGCAGAACTCACACACTCCTCATGCTAAAGTCCCTCTCACCGGCCCGCCTCCCTGAATCCTTAGCAGTACAGGGCCTAGGACACAGAGCGGGGCATTGCTGAGTCCATCCAGTAGAGGGCAGTGGTGCTATCAATGCACACACACACACACAGTCACAAACACACAGACACGCACACACACAGACATGCACACACACAAACACAGTCACACACACACAGTCACAAACACACAGACACACAGACACACACACAGACACAAACACAGACACACACACAGACACAGTCAGACACACACAGTCACACACACACACACACAGACACAAACACACACACACAAACACAGAGACACACACAGTCACAAACACACAGACACACACACAGACACAAACACACAGACACACACACACACACACACACGCTGCCTTCCACCCCGCCTGGAATTTGCCCTCCCCCTAGCCTAGCGCCGGTTCTTGGGCAACCTCCACTCCCAAGACTCAAGGCTCTCCGGGGTGACTCACAGCCATCAAGGCCGGGCCCAGCCTGCTCCGGGCCGGCTCATCCCTCTAGGCGGCCGCCTGCCTGGTCTAGCCGCAGACAGCCCAGCCGCTGGGCCCCCCCGGACCCCCCCGGGCCCCGGGTGTCCCTCTGACTCAGCTGCGAGGCAGAACCCCCCGGGCCAGAGTCCAGTCCCAGCACTAGCGGCTCCGGGCAGGAGTCGGGCGAATTTCTCGTGCAGCCGGGAAAGCGGAGAGGAGCCAGGGAGAATCCAGCTCTGCTACTGCTGGGGACTGGGACTCTGGATTCTGGGCGGGCACTGGGGGGTGAACGCCCCCGGAAGCGTCTCCGGGGAGCCCTGGCCCGGTTCCTCCGGGGCACCGAGGGGGGCGGCCAATTAGCAAATTGTACAAGAGCCCGAGTTTCACTCCTTCCGAGCTTTTAAACCCGGCCTGATTTCCGGCCCAACGCGCGGGGTCTGGGGAGACTCGGGGGGGGGGGGGGAAGCAGGGGGGGGGATGCAGGGGGGGGGTGCTCTGCCCACACGGGAACGCCAAACCGACGGAGCTCGTCGTGGTTCCGTTCCCCGACGCCAAAGGCAGACGCCCTGGTCCCGTTTGAACACGGCCTGGCGGGCTGCCCGCAGGGTTTTCTGCCAGCGCGGGAGGGGATATTTCACCAACAGTCCTGCCAGCCCGACCCCTCGTGCAGAGGCAGCGATACTGGCGTGAAAAGGGAGCAGACGGGGGCACAGCAGGGGGGCCATCCCCTCCCACACCCCAAAGCCACAGGGCAGCGCTAGGGGGCGCTGTGGGGCAAGGAAGGGGCAGGGGGCACAGCAGGGGGGGCCGTCCCCTCCCACACCCCAAAGCCACAGGGCAGTGCTAGGGGGCGCTGTGGGGCAAGGAAGGGGCAGGGGGCACAGCGGGGGGGCCGTCCCCTCCCACACCCCAAAGCCACAGGGCAGCGCTAGGGGGCGCTGTGGGGCAAGGAAGGGGCAGGGGGCACAGCAGGGGGCGCTATCCAGCACAGACACTCCCTGCAGCCCTCCCAGGGCCATGACAGAGCCCTGCTACTTTGCAAAGAGTCGGGGAGTTTGCCCGGCCTGCCATGGACACAGCCACCCCCAAAGCTCCTGGCCCTTTCCCTGGCCTTCAGTTCCCGCCCCGCCCCACACGGCTTGGAGCGCCGCCCCCTCGTGCCTCTCCAGAGCTGGACAAACACCCCCTACATCGGGGTGGCCAACCCATTAAACGAAGATCGCCGAAAAAACGCGAAGAGCCGCACCAGAATCATTGAGCAAAAAAAAAAAAAAAAGGATGCTGCCCCTTTAAAAACCACGGGTTAGGCTTTTTGGCTCCCTCCGGCCGCTACCATCTTGCCATGCACCGTTTGTAGGGGCCATGGGGCGGCTTTGCGAGCTGCGGGGGAGGCGTCGCGAGCCGCACTTTCAGGGGTGAAGAACCACATGGGGCTCACAAGCCGCCCTACTTCATGCACATTCGTGGCGCCCCAAAGAGGACGTAAACTCCTGTTCTGCCTCCTTTGCAAGCTAGTCCCACACAGCCTCTGGGAGCTGCACACAGAATTCAGACCTGATCCCCAACCTCAGCGCTCTGTAATGGAGAATCCCCATTGGCTGTCAGCAATGTAGGGCTTATGACACACGCCGAGCAGTTCCAATTCCATGCAGCGGGGAAGAGTGGCCAGCCGCAGACACACACACCTGCCTGCCCAAGGGTCACGCCCATCCTCACCTGCACCCGGGACTCCGGCAGGTTGATCTTGAGCGCCACCTCCTCCCGCATGAAGATGTCGGGGTAGCGGGTCTTGGCAAACAGCGCCTCCAAGATGTCCAGCTGCGCCCGCGTGAAGGTGGTGCGCTCCCGCCGCTGCTTCCGTGGGGTGGCTGGGGGGAGGGGAGACGGTTACGCCTGCCTGGGGGCTGAATTGCTCCCTTGTCCCCAGATCTGGGAGACAGCTCGGCTATAGCGAAGCCAAACGTGACTCAGGAGGCAGGAGAGTCTAGTGGTTAGACCACCAAGCTCAGGATCAATGAATCTGGAGGACCTGGGCCGGCATCACAGTGTGCCTCAGTTTCCCACCTGTCCTGTGGGCACATCGGTGTCAGCATTACAAAGGGCAGGGGGGCCTCGAAACCCCCCCAGGGCTCGGCTGGGCTGAGTCATAGACCGCAACCGGGGGAGGGGGGCAGGCAACAGGCAAAACAAGGGAAAATGCTGCCACCCCCAGGGTCACTCGTGTTGCACCAGGGTGACTGAGCGTGCAAGGGGCAGTGCACTGGGCGTGCAAGAGGCAGTGCACTGGGCGTGCAAGGGGCAGTGCACTGGGCGTGCAAGGGGCAGTGCACTGGGCGTGCAAGGGGCAGTGCACCAGGCCTTCACCTGCCCTCAGGACAGCGTGCGCTCCAGGTGGGGAGGGAGGGAGGGAGCTTTCAGCCCCGGAGCACAAGGCATGTTCCGTTCGGACCAAAGCCCACAGCCCTCCTGGCCGGGCGTCTGCCTCAGTTGCACCGCGCCGCACCGGGGCCGAGTCGACGCCCACGCAAGGGCTTGACCAGGGCACTCGCCTTTGGGAGGAGGGAATGGAGTTTTCTAAAGTGCTCCCCTTCCAAAAGCACATTGCGACGCCTGACCCCAGCATTGTGCAGCGCTCGGCCAGTTTTTGTAGCAAACCCAGGGCCAGGAGGCGTACCGGGACCAGGAGATGTACCGGGGCACACCGGGGCCAGGAGGCGTACCGGGGCCAGGAGGCGTACCGGGACCAGGAGATGTACCGGGGCAAACCGGGACCAGGAGGCGTACCGGGACCAGGAGATGTACCGGGGCACACCGGGACCAGGAGATGTACCGGGGCACACCGGGGCCAGGAGGTGTACCGGGGCCAGGAGATGTACCGGGGCACACCGGGGCCAGGAGGCGTACCGGGGCACACCGGGGCCAGGAGATGTACCGGGGCACACCGGGGCCAGGAGGTGTACCGGGGCCAGGAGATGTACCGGGGCACACCGGGACCAGGAGATGTACCGGGGCACACCGGGGCCAGGAGGTGTACCGGGGCCAGGAGATGTACCGGGGCACACCGGGGCCAGGAGGCGTACCGGGGCACACCGGGGCCAGGAGATGTACCGGGGCACACCGGGGCCAGGAGATGTACCGGGGCACACCGGGACCAGGAGGCGTACCGGGGCACACCGGGGCCAGGAGATGTACCGGGGCACACCGGGGCCAGGAGGTGTACCGGGGCACACCGGGGCCAGGAGGCGTACCGGGGCCAGGAGGCGTACCGGGACCAGGAGATGTACCGGGGCACACCGGGGCCAGGAGGCGTACCGGGACCAGGAGATGTACCGGGGCACACCGGGGCCAGGAGGCGTACCGGGGCACACCGGGGCCAGGAGATGTACCGGGGCACACCGGGGCCAGGAGGCGTACCGGGGCACACCGGGGCCAGGAGGCGTACCGGGGCCAGGAGGCGTACCGGGGCACACCGGGGCCAGGAGACGTACCGGGGCACACCGGGGCCAGGAAGCGTACCGGGGCACACCGGGGCCAGGAGGCGTACCAGGGCACACCGGGGCCAGGAGGCGTACCGGGGCACACCGGGGCCAGGAGGCGTACCGGGGCCAGGAGGCGTACCGGGGCACACCGGGGCCAGGAGGTGTACCGGGGCACACCGGGGCCAGGAGGCGTACCGGGGCCAGGAGATGTACCGGGGCACACCGGGGCCAGGAGGCGTACCGGGGCACACCGGGGCCAGGAGGCGTACCGGGGCACACCGGGGCCAGGAGGCGTACCGGGGCCAGGAGATGTACCGGGGCACACCGGGGCCAGGAGGCGTACCGGGGCACACCGGGGCCAGGAGGCGTACCGGGGCACACCGGGGCCAGGAGGCGTACCAGGGCACACCGGGGCCAGGAGGCGTACCGGGGCACACCGGGGCCAGGAGATGTACCGGGGCACACCGGGGCCAGGAGGCGTACTGGGGCACACCGGGGCCAGGAGGCGTACCAGGGCACACCGGGGCCAGGAGGCGTACCGGGGCACACCGGGGCCAGGAGATGTACCGGGGCACACCGGGGCCAGGAGGCGTACTGGGCAATGTTTTTTGAGCAATTGATTTACACTGATGATGCACATTGAGTTTTGTAAATAAGTCACCAGCTCCGGTTCCGGTTCCTGGTGAGCTTGTTTATTTTAACTCTCCAAACCCAAGGGACGACCAGCTGCTTGCGGCCAGGAAAGCGCCTTTCGATGAGGGAGGGACGTAGGCGCGGGGATGGCAACATCCCAAAGCGGCAGATCCCCAGCCAAGGAACCTCTGGAAGCGCCAGCTCCCCCGTGCATGGCAACCCAGACTAGGCCTGGGGACGGCTGCGCTCTGACGCCTGCTTTCTCCCACTCGCGACCCGGAGAGGGCAAACTACGCTGATTGCGGAGAGCGCGAGAAATGACCCGACCTCGTTTGCTTTGCTCTGGCTACGTCTACACGACAAGGGTTTTGCACAAAACGTGCGGCGTGTCCACACTTCAAGCACCTTTTTGCGCCAGACTCGCCAGTCGCCAGAACAGAGGCTTTCAGCGGTGTAGGTACACCTCCTTCTACGAGCCAGATTTCCTTTTTGCGCTACAGCTCTTGCGCAAAAAGGCAGGTGTGGATGCTCCCCAGGGTTTCTTGCGCAAAAAGAGCCGATCCGTAAAAGCACAGGTGGTACGACGGCCATTCTGTGAATGGCAAACAGAGCTTTCCTGCGCAAGGGTGTCCATGGCAGTGTGGACGCGCTCTCGCGCAAAAGAGATGAACCTCGCGGACATGCTTTTGCGCAAGAGGCTTTTGCATAGAACTCTTCCACAAAAGGCTTCTTGCACAGAAACCCAGCAGTGTAGACAGAGCAGTAATTGGTTTGTTTCGCTCTCGCTCTATCCCCACTGGCTTTTCTCCCAGTCTGTCCAGAGCAACTGGCTGCCTGGCTCCTTCCGTGCGGCGGGAGCAGGCGCCGGGGCTGCATTTAGGGTAAGAAGCCGGCGCGCTCACTCGCTCGCTCTAGTTCTAACGCCGGCTGTCGGTGCTGTAAAGCAGCCGCCGCGCTGGCTAGCACAATGCTACCGGGCTCTGCTGTGAGTCTCTTGCAGGTGTGGACTGGCGGCCGCCTGTGAGCTGACCGGGAAGAGATGCTGTTGGCTCTGGGTATCAGAACCAAGCTCGTCCCCTGGCTCCAGTTACTTTCACTCCCTCTCCCCCAGCAAGCGGACGGGATGTGCCACCGGCAGGGCTTTCTCTTGCAGGACTCCCGGCCGATTTCCCCTGCTTGCTCTCTGGCGGGCCCGACCCACCCCCTGCTCCCTCCTCCCTGGCCCTCGGGCGGCAGGACCCCGGCCAGGCACTTACTTGGGTACCCCACGGCGGAGTGGAGGAGGTCCATGCCTGGGCCCGCGAGGGTCAGCCCGTTGACTGCGTAATGAGGCTGCTTGATGTAGGACATCATGCTCAGACCCCGCTCGGCCTGCGCGCCGTCTCTTCCCCCGAGGGCTGGGTCGCCGGGTCAGTCCGATCCGCTCAGCCTCCCGGGCCGGCTGCAGGGTGGGGAGAGGAAAAGACACACCCGGAGATTGTGGTCCCCTCCTCCGGAGGCTGCGGGGGAGCTGGGGAGAAGGCTCGTCCAATGGGAGAGAAGGCGGCCGAGGGCTTCACACCTCCAGGGGAGCGGAGGCTCCGGTTACCCCTTGGGCCACCACTGAAAAGAGACGCTCCGGCCCCTCGGCCAGCCGGCTGCGTGAGGGCACAGCACAGACCTGCCCAACAAGAGTGGGGGGGTCAGCCCCGGGGTGGCTCATTCTCACCAGCATTCGGCAGCTCCCGTCGACCCGGCGGGGGGCCAGCGAGCAATTAGTGCTCCCCAGCCAGCAAAACCCACCCCTTGAGGAGCAGGGTCTTGCTACGGGAACCATTGGATGTGGGCAGGTGGTGGGAGCCCAGTGGGGTGGGACCAGTTCTCTAGGGGCGAAGGGACGCTGGGAACCTGGGGCTAGTCCCAGCGCTGCCCGTGGCTTCCTCTCCCACTTCGGTTCTGATTGTCAGCTCTTTGGGGCAAGAGTCCCTCACTCTCTGTGCAGCACCCGGCGACGGGCCCTGAAGTGGCTGCCAGATGTCTGGAGGCGAGGGGCAGGGGTTAACCTACAGTGGCCAGGCCCGCACATTAGAAAGAGCAAGAGTCTGTCTCCAAAACCGTCAAAGCAAGTCGGGAGCGTGGCTGAGGGCCGAAGCCCCCCTCCTCCTGCAGTTCGGTGCCTTTGGGGGTGGCATGAGAAGCTGTTCCCCGCAGCCCTGCGAGCCACAAACAAGGCCTTGCAGATGGGCCACCCTTCGGGGGGCAGGGGCCCATTTTCTACCCAACCTGAACCTCCAGCCTGGGCGTCTTTCTTAAAGACGGCCGCCTGGGATGGCGTCGCTCGCTGCTTTAATGTCTCTGATCGGGGAGGTGCAGGGCACTAGATTGGCCTCCTTTTGGCTCTGGTGTCCTGTCATCAGAACAAATCGGGACCTGCCGCGTCCGGCAGCCTTCATTCCGCCGGGGGCTGCTGTTCGTACAGTGCCCCAGGATTTGTGGCCTGTGCTGCAGCTCTTAAGGGAGCTGCTCTTGGGGGAGGGGGGGATCCAAGCCATTCCTATTGTGTCCAGGAAAACAAACGGGGGGGGGGGGATGATCTAAAAAACCAATGAGGATTAAACCAAACTTCCTCCCAGCACTGCCCCTTGATCGCAGGCGGCCGCCCTCTGGCACTAGTAGGTGTCTGAGGGTTCTTGCAAACAAGTGGAAGGCAGGCGGGGAAGGAACCGCTAGACTGACACTTAGCAACTCATTAGCACCTTGCTACCCAGCCTTCAGCTCCGGCTGCCTCTAAAGCGGCAAGAAATGTGCAAACAGGACATGGAGGAATTTTTGCATTTCCAAGATCTGACCAGGAGAAACACCCATCTGAGCAGAAAAACAACCCCCGCCACACCACACACAGTAAATCAAAACCAGAGCCCAGTGGAGGAGGGAAATCCAGAAAGAGCCTTTTAGAGCAAATTGGGGTGTTAATTTACGGGGAAAATTCACTTTGGATCACTAGATTCCCTGTTGTGTTCCCTCCCTCTGGGGCAGACAGGACACTGGGATGGATGGACCTTTGCTCTGACCCAGTCTGGCCCCTCTGATGTTCTTAACATGCCTTGGAATGTATTTTTAGGAACCATTTTTTTTCCTTTTGGCCGACAAATGTAGGGTAAAGTTGGCAGAAGCGCTTAAGTAATAGGGGAATATAAAGTCCGGTATTTTTAAAAGGGCCCCCAAAGTCAAAGTCACTTGGGTACCATTGAAAACGTGACCTTGAGTTATGAATTATTGTTGCTACCTGGTGCTTATGCAGCACTTAGCATGAGTAGCGCTCAGATCTGAAACGCCAGCATCTGCGCTGAGGTGAGTGTCTTTATAAATCCCCCTCCCCTAAAATGGAACCAGTTTCAAGGTTTTTTCTTCCCAATCGTTCATACAAATCATTCTGGTGACTTCGCTGACAAATCAACAAAGTCCACTCTAAACAATGTGGGGAAGCCCTGAGAGGGATTTAAAAGGGAGTTTTGCAGAATGTCCAGGCAGGGAAACCTGGTGTTGAGTGTTGAAAACTCCCTTCAAACAGCTCAAAGCATGTGGAAGAGGTTTTGAGGATTTTACAAAATGAGTGTGAATTAAAGTCCATAAACGTAATTGGGAAATCAGGCTTCCCTCCTTCAGGGGCTGTCCAGGGGAATAGCTGAGTAGAAGAACTTTTGGCAGTGATGTAGCGGAAATGCTTGCTTAGCATTAAGCTTCTTTCTGATCCAAAACAAGCCATGAATCGCTGGGGATTTGATCCTGAAATGTACGAATGTATTTTCTCTCTAGAGATGGATCTCAATCTGTATATATAGCTACACACACAATATTATTAGACAATCATCAGGATTGTTTATGTTAAATATATAGATATTGCAGTTTATTCTCTGGGTTTCTATAATTATTTTTAAATGAATAAAAAGCGAGAGACATGGTCAGGAAGCAAACGAAATAATTGAGCTGACCTGTAGAATATTATTACAAATCATAGATAGGCAACATGAGCTTTTGAGGGGTAAAATTCCTGATAGAATTCTTTTATCTAACCTGCTCTTCAATATCTCCAGTGATGGAGATTTCACAACCGCCCTACGCAAATTATTTCAGTGTTTCACCACCCTGGCAGTTAAAAAGGTTTGTTCACAGTGGGTCAAATTGCCCAGGTTGTGTGAATACGATAGATCACCCTACAAAAAAAATCTGCTGTTCTCTAATCAAACCTTAGCTCCTTCAAACCAGTAGGAATTTCTCCTTTATTACTTTGCCAGTATAATTACAGGAACAACATTCAGAGGGGTAGCCGTGTTAGTCTGAATCTGCAAAAGCGACGAGGAGTCCTGTGGCACCTTATAGACTAACTGAAGTGTAGGAGCATAAGCTTTCGTGGGCAAAGACCCACTGACGAAGTGGGTCTTTGCCCACGAAAGCTTATGCTCCTACACTTCAGTTAGTCTATAAGGTGCCACAGGACTCCTCGTCGCAGGAACAACATTGTTTAAGATGCCTGTAAAAAATCTGATTAGATTCCTAGTAATCTGATGTTTAAATCTGGAGGGGAAAAAATAGATTTTTTTTTTTAAATCACAATTTTTTCTTCCATTTGCTCAAAAACATCCTTGTCAATTCAATATTTTTGTGCCATTTTAAGCCATCTTGCCCCCTGCCAATTTACAATCTTTGCATCAGGATACAGCAAAGATTAAATTACTAAGAATCACAAAAGCATGAATAGTGCAGTTTTTAAAACCTCTCTGTTGAAAAATCCCCAATCCCAGAGAATGTTGCACGGCTGTTAGGGCATTTAAAAAAATCGGTCTCCATAGATACTTTTCGTAACATCTGACTTAAGATTCCAATAGACAAACCCGCTATAAGGGATACTCTATTTTAAAATGGCTTTCTTACTGAGAATGTATAAAAGCAAGTCAAGAAAGCAGAATACACCAAAGAGGAGAGCCTTGTTTTACATCCACCCTGTCGGTTGGCAGAAATAAGGAGGATGGACACGTGTGCGGTGGTTGTGTAGTTTTCTTTGGGAACTCTCCTTACCTTGGAAATGCCAAGAAAGTTAGTTGTCAGATTTTCTTAGGGGATTTTAATTTTTGCCCCAGCCAGTTTCAGAAGTGCTGGGATGGTATCCCAGGTTAGGTCTGGAGTTGTAAATTCTGCTCCGGAGGGAGAAAAAATCCCCACCCTCCTTTACCAGATGACTTCTTACCTTTTTGCCGGGGCGAAGGACTTTCCAAAGGGTCCAGACTGAACAGGGCCGGGAGGCGCTGGAAGAAAACATAACAGAAACCAGTTTGCAGCTGGAGGATGTGCCCATCTTTAGCAAACCCCTGCCACGCCACCCCCCAAAAAAGCAGCGAGAAAGAGCAAAATGTGTTAAAAGGATAACGGAGAAGAGCTGGAGGAGCCGATCTGTATAATCTGCAATAAAAAGAGAAGCTTAACCTGAATCAGAGAGCAGCTTTAGAGTGGTGCAGGCAATTCGGCAGACTTTTCTGCTCCCTCTCTCGCTGCGCTTTCAGATCTGAAGATTTGGGATTTTCTCCTCTAAGCCCCAGGAGTGGGGGAGCGTTTGCTCCAAACAATTTTGTGTGTGAGCGAGGTCCATTCTCAGTGTTGCCTTAAGAATCTCACATGATAGGAATTATGACAACAGCCCTCTTGCGGATTACTATCCAGGGGGAATTGCTTTTCTCAGAGGGCTCGGGGGCGGGGGGCCTTGCTTTCCTCCTGGAGGGAGAAAATAGCAAAGGGAAGGTGCACGTCTGCAATGGGGAGTTGTCTTGTAAAGTTTCACCTGAGACTTTGGCTTGAAATTGGCTTTGATGGGGATGGGGCAGTTTGTGACCAAGACTAGCAAACGGAAACACCACTCAGTGCAGCTGTGTTGGATTTTAACTCCTCATTTATTTTCCCATTTCAACAGGTAGAACTTTTTTTAAAAAAATGGGACGACACTGCATGGTAGTGGCGGGATACTGTTTCCTCTGGAAACTGCCAATCTACCGCTCAGAGATAATACATCTAATTTCTTTTTTAAATATCCCAAACAAATGAGCTTTGACCTCAGCAGGAATTTCTCCTTGTTAGTTCATTGTAGGCAGACATCTTTGTAGGACCCTGGCCTCCTATTTCACTAACTCCAACCCATCGCTTTTAAAAGATCACAAATCTCCTCATTAAAGATAAACCTCGCACGCCAAAGCGAGAGACAAATAAATACACGGTTGTTTTGTAAGAGCAGCAACCTGGTATTTGAGGTTACAGGGTCCTTAGCTTAAAACCGTTCAACAGAGGTCAGTAACGTACACGCAAACATGCACGTTCTTTCTATTACATTTAGGCTAATGCAGTTTGCATGGGATGGTTTAGACGGCAGTCAGCAGTTTTATGATGTCGCTTCTGTGTTCCTTCCCCTAATGTTTAAACCCATGTAAATCAAAACAACCAACCAAAGCGTCCTATTAAAAGAACGAAAGCTCCCGTTTTTAAAACCGGTCTTGGCTTTCAGGGCAGGAAGATCTCTTTGCTATCTATTGACACGGCTTTTAGCCGACGCATTGCGTGCCTTTCAAAAGGAGCCTTTCCCATTTGAATTGCATCTCTATGTTTCGTGAGTCTATAAAGTGCCACCAGACCATTGGTTGTTTTGTTCTGTAACAGACTCACTCGGCTACTCCCTGAAGCTCCAGTCTCTAATCTTGACCATCCCAATTGCGAGAGGCAGAGGAGACCAGCTCCTTTCTACAGAGCTGTACCTGCTCAAAGAAGATACGATCCTTCCCCCCTCCTCCTTCCCTTTCCTCAATCTTTTTTTTAATATGCCTAGAAACAAATAACCAAACGGAGACACTGCAAAGGCAGCGAAAGCAGAGATTGTCACTAGAGATTAACAATCTTTTGAACAAGCTGATGAGAGAGCAGAGACAGGGTCCACACGTTTCATTCACGAGCGCTCGTCTCGTTTGGCTGAAATTACTCTCCTAAGAAGCTTAGAGGCAAAAATACAATTCCAGGAGAAGGCTGGATTCATTTCCATGCAGTTCACTAGCAGAGACAGAGGGAATAGGCTACTCTCCCGCACAGTCTCCCCCTAGCTTTATCTGCCAGTCAACGGGGGTTGCAATAGATTAAGGTTTCATTTTGCAGCTAGGCAAATGCAAAGGCCAAAGAGTGTAAAGGGGTGGTCTGGGTATCCTGGGGGAGTTTGGTTGTTGCGTCTGGAGGCCTGGGCCCTGTTGCGTCAGGCACATGGAGAAAGAGACAGTCTCTGCCCCAAGAAACTTACAAGCCCGTAGGTGGAGACAGAGCGGCAACGCACAAGACGAAGGCGCTCACCTAATTGCACACCGTTTCACACGTCTCTGGTTTCCTTTGGCTTGAAAAGAATTTTATATGGACACAGGCAAACTCTCGGAGACAGGAGCTGCTCCGCCTCTGATCTTGGCTTCTCCTCTTCAGCTTCTTGCCGTGGGTGGTGGTACCCAGCGGTGCAAGGCGTGGGTGTGTGAGCGGGGCCATACAGAGCCGCCGGCTCCTGCTGACCCCCTTGGGGCTCTCCAGAGAACCCGTGGAACCACAGGGGGCCTCTCACGAGACTAGCGTGAGCGGGGCAGACGAGGAGCCATTTGCTTGGCTCCATCGGCGTCCTTTGCTGCTTCCTCCCTTTGTTTTCCCCTTGGGTGGCTGAGCCCGGCTGGATCCAAAGCACCAGCACGCCCAGCCCCTTGGGAGATGCTGTCAGAGCCCTGGCGAACGACGCCTCCCTCCCGTCCCCTGTGCAGTCATTCCCCCGGGCCGTGCGCCGACGCCCGCCCACGGCCCTGTGCCCTTGCCCGCCCGGCCTTGTGACCACCCCCCCGAGCCCAGAGAGAGGGAGAATTCGGCCTGCCAGGGACGTCCGTGCAGCTGGACTTTGACAGCTGGGGATTTGAATCCCCTCCCGCGTTGGCAGCGTGCAGGGTCCTGGCTGGGGCATCCAAGGTAGCAGGTTCTCTGGATCAGAGGCCTTTTTGGGGAGCCCAGGGAGGCAGAGATGAGAAGGGGACAGGAGGTGAGTGAGCCCCAGGCTGGACCCAAAGCCCTGTGGGCCAAAGCCTGGGGCTGGGCCAGAAGTCTGAGCCTGGCGGCCCCCCAGGGAGGTGGGTTAGGAAGCCATCTGCACCCCTGGCAGGGCGACTCCTGCTGGCGGCCCCCGGAACTAACACCAAGGTGGCACATCCAGGAGCCAGGGGAAGGACAGGGGGGCGCTGCCTTGTGCTCTGTGGCCCCCCGAAAGACAGGCTGGCTAATTGCATCTCTGTCACTAACAAGACTCCAGGCAGGGATGGACTTTTCCACCTGCTGTTTCCATCACCGGACACACGGGCAGCGCTGTCCTATAAGTCACAGCTCCATGGTAAGAACCCCGGTTCCCTCTCCTCTCTTCCATCCATGGGCGGATTTTCCCCCCCATCGCTGTGCAGAATGAATTTTGTTACGTGCACCAAGACATATGTGGATGTGCACCAGCAGGAGACACACACACCCCTCGCCGTTGGCATCCCAAGCACAACGCCGGGAGGAACACAACGTGTGGTCCACACCAGCTAACCCACGCTCCTGGTCCGCTCTGAACTACGCCACGTGGCTGCAGGGTTTTCAATGCCTGTCGGTCTGCCGGTGGAAGTGGCTCGCTATTGAGAACAGACCCAGAGGGAGCCAGCCTGCCCGGCAGAGATTTCTAACCCTCTTTGTCGCTGGCTCTGCCACAGACTGATGGACACGAGCGCTCCGGTGCACGGGCTTCGGTGTCAGCCCGGTGTGATTTTAACAGTGTCCAGCGCTCTCGTGACCGGTCGTGTCCCTCTCTGGAGCTCTCAGGGACATGCCTCATCCCCGGCACCAGCTCCAGAGATGCCACAAATCACGAAGAGTCCCGAGAGCACCTCGCACAAGGACTTTAAAACTCGGTCCCCGGCACGGACACAACGCCCATGGCTCCGCGCCCTGCCGGCCCTGCCCGCTGGGATCTACCAAGAAACTCCCATCCCTCTGCCCCTTTCCCCCAAAGCACCCCCACCTCCGGACTCCTGCAGGCAGCACGGGGCCCAGGCCGGCCGGCCCTGCCACAGAGCACGCCGCAGCCAGCCCCGCGGCACGGCAAACGGACGGACTTTCCATCGTTCGATATCGTTTTATCAAGCGCTGGCCCCTCCCCCGCCCGCTAAATCGGGATCAGCAGCAAACCATCCCGCCTCCCCACCACACGCACCCCCAAAGGTCCGGCCCGCGGCCCGGCTCACCTGGCTGTGCTGGGCACCGGGAGGCGAGAGCTGGCCGGAGGGGCAGGAAGAGCAGGGGAAAGGCTGGAAGAGGAAGAGGGCCCCGAAATGGGGCCGATTTAAGGCAGGGCGGCCGTGATGTCAGCTGTCAGTGTCTATATTTCACCCCCTAATCCCGGGAGTGCGGCAGGCCAAGGGGGTCGGAGGTGGACTCGGCATGAGGTGACTTTGGGGAAGACAGTCTGCCCGGCTGGCAGCGAGTCGCTAATCCCCTGCCCAAGTGCCAGACACAATTAACTTTGATCCCCCGGGACACAAGGGGGGGACTCGCCACAGGCCCAGGGGGTGGCCTGGGAGGGGAGGGGGACAGCTGCCTTGGGGGCCAAAGGACCCGTCGTGCACTCAGGGCCTGAGTCTTTATTGCCGGCCAACCTCGCAGGAGCATTTAGAGCCAGCGCTTTGCCTGCATCCTGGTTTCACTCCCCTGCCAAAGCTGGGGGCAGAGCCCAGGCGTCCTGGCTCCCAGCCTCCCTGCTCTAACCGCTAGACCCCACTCCCCTCGCTGAGCTGGGGATAGAACTCAGGCGTCCTGGCTCCCAGCCCCCCCTGCTCTAACCGCTAGACCCCACTCCCCTCGCTGAGCTAGGGATAGAACTCAGGTGTCCTGGCTCCCAGCCCCCCCTGCTCTAACCGCTAGACCCCACTCCCGTCATTGAGCTAGGGATAGAACTCAGGCATCCTGGCTCCCAGCCCCCCCTGCTCTAACCGCTAGATCCCACTCCCCTCACTGAGCTAGGGATAGAACTCAGGCATCCTGGCTCCCAGCCCCCCCTGCTCTAACCGCTAGATCCCACTCCCCTCACTGAGCTAGGGATAGAACTCAGGCATCCTGGCTCCCAGCCTCCCTGCTCTAACCGCTAGACCCCACTCCCCTCGCTGAGCTAGGGATAGAACTCAGGCGTCCTGGCGCCCCGCCCCCCCCTGCTCTAACCGCTAGACCCCACTCCCCTCGCTGAGCTAGGGATAGAACTCAGGTGTCCTGGCTCCCAGCCTCCCTGCTCTAACCGCTAGACCCCACTCCCCTCACTGAGCTAGGGATAGAACTCAGGTGTCCTGGCTCCCAGCCTCCCTGCTCTAACCGCTAGACCCCACTCCCCTCACTGAGCTAGGGATAGAACTCAGGCATCCTGGCTCCCAGCCTCCCTGCTCTAACCGCTAGACCCCACTCCCCTCGCTGAGCTAGGGATAGAACTCAGGCGTCCTGGCGCCCCCCCTGCTCTAACCGCTAGACCCCACTCCCCTCACTGAGCTAGGGATAGAACTCAGGTGTCCTGGCTCCCAGCCTCCCTGCTCTAACCGCTAGACCCCACTCCCCTCACTGAGCTAGGGATAGAACTCAGGTGTCCTGGCTCCCAGCCTCCCTGCCCTAACCGCTAGACCCCACTCCCCTCACTGAGCTAGGGATAGAACTCAGGTGTCCTGGCTCCCAGCCTCCCTGCTCTAACCGCTAGACCCCACTCCCCTCACTGAGCTAGGGATAGAACTCAGGCATCCTGGCTCCCAGCCTCCCTGCTCTAACCGCTAGACCCCACTCCCCTCGCTGAGCTAGGGATAGAACTCAGGCGTCCTGGCGCCCCGCCCCCCCCTGCTCTAACCACTAGACCCCACTCCCCTCACTGAGCTAGGGATAGAACTCAGGTGTCCTGGCTCCCAGCCTCCCTGCTCTAACCGCTAGACCCCACTCCCCTCACTGAGCTAGGGATAGAACTCAGGCATCCTGGCTCCCAGCCCCTGCTCTGGCTCTTAGAACTCGGGGGGGGGGGTCTCTGCTATGGACCCGTTTGGCATCTCACTGCAACGCTCTATGCCTCAGTTTCCCTTCCCCCTTGTATGTGCGTGCAGCACCTGGCACCACGTGGCTCCAGACTTGCCTGGGACCTGCGGGTGCTACCGTAGTTCCGTGAATAATTTCATCCCGCAGACCATGCTTGGGGCAGTCCCCATGTCTGGGTGCAGGGACACCTTGGCAGTGCGCTAGGGCCTTACTTGGGAGGCCCCGATTCAGGACAGAACAGACTCATGTGCTATGCCCCCATGGCAGCCAATGGGGGTGGGGTGCACCCCTGGATTGGAGCATCTTCTGTGATTTCTCTCCTGCAATTCCCCAGCAGCTCTGCACCCCAATCTCTCCCCAGAGCCCAATGCCAGAGGCCCCCAGGCCCTGCTCAAGGCTGGGTTCCCCATCTCCATTCATCCCCAGCCCTCTCTTCCGGCCCCTGGTTGTCACGCCCCACGCCCCTGCAACAGGGAGAGACCCCCCGTTACTGCACAGCCTTCCCCCCGGGAAACCCAAGTCAGCCCCCCACTAACAGCACCTAGACACTACATGATCAGGGCCTGTCGGGCCAGGCGCCTACCGGACCCCAGCTGAGATCAGGGCCCCGTCAGGCCAGGCGCCGCCCAGACCCCAGCTGAGATCAGGGCCCCGTCAGGCCAGGCGCCGCCCAGACCCCAGCTGAGATCAGGGCCCCGTCGGGCCGGGCGCCGCCCAGACCCCAGCTGAGATCAGGGCCCCGTCGGGCCGGGCACCGCCCAGACCCCAGCTGAGATCAGGGCCCCGTCGGGCCGGGCACCAGACCCCAGCTGAGATCAGAGCCCCGTCGGGCCGGGCACCAGACCCCAGCTGAGATCAGGGCCCCATCAGGCCAGGCGCCGCCCAGACCCCAGCTGAGATCAGAGCCCCGTCGGGCCGGGCACCAGACCCCAGCTGAGATCAGGGCCCCGTCGGGCCAGGCGCCGCCCAGACCCCAGCTGAGATCAGGGCCCCGTCGGGCCGGGCGCCGCCCAGACCCCAGCTGAGATCAGGGCCCCGTCAGGCCAGGCGCCGCCCAGACCCCAGCTGAGATCAGGGCCTGTCGGGCGGGGCAAATGGTTCCCAGACACAGAACTGGTGCCTCCCATGTGAGTGCTGTGGGCGGGTCCCAGTGCTTGCAGAAGGCTGCCAGGGGGCAGGAGACCCCCAGCTCTGGGGAGGATGCCCCACAAGGTTCACCCCCCTGGGTCGCCAGCCGACCAGCTCCCCTCATGCAACGGGAGGGAGGGTCCACCTGCCGCGCTGAAGTCAGGCACCACGCGGCTGCTCGATCAGACCCAGCCCAAGGGGGATCTGCTGCCCTCCCCTGGGGCAGGGTGTGGGGGGCAACGGGGGGCGGGTTGGCCACAGAGACTCTTTGAAATGAGTGATTAGAAGGCTCCATCTATCTGCTTCCGATCTGGGGTGGGGGCAGCGTGGGATTCACCTCCCCAAATATCACCCCATGGAGTGGTGCACGCTGGTCTTGGCTCTAACCGCTCCACTCCACTTCCCTCCCAGAGCTGGGAGAGAGCCCAGGTGTCCTGGTGCCCAGCCCGCTGCACTCACCACTAGACCCTACTCCCTTCCTGGACCAAAGAAACGCACCCAAGTCTCCAGGTTCCCAGCCCTCCCTGCTCTACCCACCAGGCGCCACTCCCCACCCGGAGCTGGAACCCAGGAGTCCTGGCTCCACCGCCCGGCTCCTTTGTACCTCCCCGCTGCCTGCCAGCTCTCAGCCCACTGTTTAATTGGACTCTTGCTCTCCTATCCCCTTTAGCTAATGCACTTAAAATGAGGCCTGGCGAAAGGAATATTCCATTGTCATCAATCCGGGAAGCCGGGACAACAATGCACTTTTAATTACCATTAATGCCCGGCCAAGACAAAACAAAGCAACAGGATTTGCCACCTCACAGAGCGGCCGCCGGGCCGGCCAAGGGGGCCTGGGCCTGGGGATGGATTGAATGATCCCCCGCCCCCGGTGGGCATGGGGGCTGCGGTAATGAGTCCAGAGGGAGAAAAGTTAAACTAAAGGGTCTGGCTAATCCCCAGCCTGGCCCTGGCCACGTGTTGAGTAATTACACACAAGCATGGCCTCCCTCTCTTAATTATCATACACAGCAGGATTAGGGTCACACTGGCAGGGCTATTAATTTGTTACCAGCCACTGCTCATTAGGGAAATAGCAGGGAGAGGCGAGGAAGGCCGTAAGTATTCTTAATTGAAAATCCCCAGTCTTGGAATAGACGCAGGGAGGAGATTACGGGCCGTACCACAGGCCCAGCAGAGGCTGGGTTATATACGCCCCACGCCGGGCGGCCGCGGCCAAGCTCCGTTGGACGGGGCCGGTTTGGAACGGCTTTCCCTGGCCCAAGCCGGGGTCCCCGGAGTGAGCGGGCGCGGGGGGAAGGAAAGGCCGTCAGTGCCACGCTTTTGGGGCACCCTGCCAGCAGAAACGGTCCCGCAGCAGGCCCGGGGATCCGCCCGGGGGCCTCACCGTGGGGATCGGGCAGGGCTGGCCTTACCATGAGGCGAACTCCGGAGCCGGACTGGGGGGGCAACACGAGGCCCCCGAGTGTAGAACATGGTGTCTGCTGCTGGGGCAGGTGCATTCTCTCTGCCCTAGATGCCCAGAGCTGGGGCAGTGCGGTGCTGGAGGAAGGGGGGCACAAGAGACATGACAGGCCGGCAGGAGAAAAGGGGCAGGGGGGCATCATTTGAGCTCCCCGCCTCAGGTGCCAAAATGTCGTGAGCCGGCGCTGGGATCGGTGCTGCCCCTCTATCGTGCCGGGGTGGGGGGCTCAGCACGGGGGCACTCTCTGGCAGGCAGGGCTGGCCCCAATGCCCCAGCCTGGCGCCAGCGGGGCAGAGCAGGGGGGAGGGATGTCCAAGCAGAGTCACAGCCGGGCGCACAGTGCGGAGGAGCCTTCCTCTTCCTGACGAGGCCGACTCTGACGGGGACTGTAGGCAAGAGCCGCGACCTGGCCACCGCGAGTAGCCAGGCCGAACCCCGGGGGGGTTGATAATCCCCCCCAGCCGTGGAGCTAGCCCTCGAGATCCCCAGCGAACAGCGCAGCGCCGGGGCTCTGCGGCGGCGGCTCAGCCGGACGTTACGGTAGCGCTGACCCCAAACCGAAATTGCAATTACTGCGCGGCGTGGCCGTGGTGACTGGCCAGCCGGTCCCTAAAACAGCAGGTCCAAAGGTATTAAACGCTGATGAAAATGGATTGCAGAGCCCTTAATCCCCTGCCAAGCCTCGCTGCAAAGGCACAGCGCGCGCGCGCCCCGCGCAATTAGACACTTGCCATTTAATTTGTCCAACTGGCTTAGAGGAAATTGAAAAGAAAAGCAGAGGGACTGGGGGCGCTTCCCAAGCTGCCCCGCACGGCGCACGGCGCTGGGCCAGGCCTTAGAGACGCCGCCTAGATACCCTGTGCGCGGAGGCCTTGGTGCTGGTGCGCCTGGCCGGGGCGCTCGGCCCCGAGGGGGCCACTTTCCCAGCAGCGCTAGCGGGTCAGGAGTCCCAGTCCCACCAAACGTGCAAGATTGGGAGAATCACAAGAGGGTGTAAAACCCGTGAGATCTAGCGCACGGATCACGAGCTCGGCAAAAGACCCGAGAATTGCTTTGAGAGGCTCTACAGAGACATGGCAGGGTGATTTCTATCTGCCGCCGGGGCCTGGAGCCTTTGGGGGCAGCCAGCAAGGCGTCTTCACCTTCAGATCCACGGGACTCGAGGGGCCGCGGCTGTAAGGAGCGCTCTTTGAGCACTCCTGGTCCCATCGCGCCAGTGCCAAGGGCGTCTCAGGCTGCAGAGACAGGCGGGGCCGGGCTGTGATCCCATTGTGTCAATTGGGAAACTGAGTCACGGAGCAGCTGATTGCCTTGGCCAGGAGGCAGTGAGCGGTGTAGCCCACGTCCCACGTTAGCGCCGCAGTCTCCTGGCACGGTGGGCAGAGACTTTCCAGCACGAGGAGACAAAAGAGCGGGCATTGGACTAGGCCATGTGCAACCACCGCAGGGGTCTGTAAACGTTCATATTGTCATACGCCGAATAACGCACAGTGCCTAGGGTCACAGGGCTCCGGCCCCTGAGCGGGGCGTGTAGGCGCTACCGTAATACGCCTAATAACGCACAGTGCCTAGGGTCACAGGCCTCCGGCCCCTGAGCGGGGCGTGTAGGCGCTACCGTAATACATCTAATAACGCACAGTGCCTAGGGTCACAGGCCTCCGGCCCCTGAGCGGGGCGTGTAGGCGCTACCGTAATACATCTAATAACGCACAGTGCCTAGGGTCACAGGCCTCCGGCCCCTGAGCGGGGCGTGTAGGCGCTACCGTAATACATCTAATAACGCACAGTGCCTAGGGTCACAGGGCTCCGGCCCCTGAGCGGGGCGTGTAGGCGCTACCGTAATACATCTAATAACGCACAGTGCCTAGGGTCACAGGCCTCCGGCCCCTGAGCGGGGCGTGTAGGCGCTACCGTAATACATCTAATAACGCACAGTGCCTAGCGTCACAGGGCTCCGGCCCCTGAGCGGGGCGTGTAGGCGCTACCGTAATACATCTAATAACGCACAGTGCCTAGCGTCACAGGGCTCCGGCCCCTGAGCGGGGCGTGTAGGCGCTACCGTAATACATCTAATAACGCACAGTGCCTAGCGTCACAGGGCTCCGGCCCCTGAGCGGGGCGTGTAGGCGCTACCGTAATACATCTAATAACGCACAGTGCCTAGCGTCACAGGGCTCCGGCCCCTGAGCGGGGCGTGTAGGCGCTACCGTAATACGCCGAATAACGCACAGTGCCTAGCGTCACGGGGCTCCGGCCCCTGAGCGGGGCGTGTAGGCGCTACCGTAATACATCTAATAATGCACAGTGCCTAGCGTCACAGGGCTCTGGCCCCTGAGCGGGGCGTGTAGGCGCTACCGTAATACATCTAATAACGCACAGTGCCTAGCGTCACAGGGCTCCGGCCCCTGAGCGGGGCGTGTAGGCGCTACCGTAATACGCCGAATAACGCACAGTGCCTAGCGTCACGGGGCTCCGGCCCCTGAGCGGGGCGTGTAGGCGCTACCGTAATACATCTAATAATGCACAGTGCCTAGCGTCACAGGGCTCTGGCCCCTGAGCGGGGCGTGTAGGCGCTACCGTAATACATCTAATAACGCACAGTGCCTAGCGTCACAGGGCTCCGGCCCCTGAGCGGGGCGTGTAGGCGCTACCGTAATACATCTAATAACGCACAGTGCCTAGCGTCACAGGGCTCTGGCCCCTGAGCGGGGCGTGTAGGCGCTACCGTAATACACCTAATAACGCACAGTGCCTAGCGTCACAGGGCTCCGGCCCCTGAGCGGGGCGTGTAGGCGCTACCTTAATACATCTAATAACGCACAGTGCCTAGCGTCACAGGGCTCCGGCCCCTGAGCGGGGCGTGTAGGCGCTACCGTAATACATCTAATAACGCACAGTGCCTAGCGTCACAGGGCTCCGGCCCCTGAGCGGGGCGTGTAGGCGCTACCATAATACACCTAATAACGCACAGTGCCTAGGGTCACAGGCCTCCGGCCCCTGAGCGGGGCGTGTAGGCGCTACCATAATACACCTAATAACGCACAGTACCTAGCGTCACAGGGCTCCAGCCCCTGAGCGGGGCGTGTAGGCGCTACCGTAATACGCCTAATAACGCACAGCGCCTAGCGTCACGGGGCTCCGGCCCCTGAGCGGGGCGTGTACGCACTACCGTAATACGCCTAATAACGCACAGCGTCTAGCGTCACAGGGCTCCGGCCCCTGAGCGGGGCGTGTAGGCGCTACCGTAATACTCCTAATAACGCACAGTGCCTAGCGTCACGGGGCTCCGGCCCCTGAGCGGGGCGTGTAGGCGCTACCGTAATACTCCTAATAACGCACAGTGCCTAGCATCACGGGGCTCCAGCCCCTGAGCGGGGCGTGTAGGCGCTACCGTAATACGCCTAATAACGCACAGTGCCTAGCGTCACAGGGCTCCGGCCCCTGAGCGGGGCCTATAGGCGCTACCGTAATACGCCTAATAACGCACAGTGCCTAGCGTCACAGGGCTCCGGCCCCTGAGCGGGGCGTGTAGGCGCTACCGTAATACATCTAATAACGCACAGTGCCTAGCGTCACAGGGCTCCGGCCCCTGAGCGGGGCGTGTAGGCGCTACCGTAATACACCTAATAACGCACAGTGCCTAGCGTCACAGGGCTCCGGCCCCTGAGCGGGGCGTGTAGGCGCTACCGTAATACGCCTAATAACGCACAGTGCCTAGCGTCACAGGGCTCCGGCCCCTGAGCGGGGCGTGTAGGCGCTACCGTAATACGCCTAATAACGCACAGTGCCTAGCGTCACAGGGCTCCGGCCCCTGAGCGGGGCGTGTAGGCGCTACCGTAATACGCCTAATAACGCACAGTGCCTAGGGTCACAGGGCTCCGGCCCCTGAGCGGGGCGTGTAGGCGCTACCGTAATACGCCTAATAATGCACAGTGCCTAGCGTCACGGGGCTCCGGCCCCTGAGGGGGCGTGTAGGCACTACCGTAATACACCTAATAACGCACAGTGCCTAGCGTCACGGGGCTCCGGCCCCTGAGGGGGCGTGTAGGCGCTACCGTAATACATCTAATAACGCACAGTGCCTAGCGTCACAGGGCTCTGGCCCCTGAGCGGGGCGTGTAGGCACTACCGTAATACATCTAATAACGCACAGTGCCTAGCATCATTGTGCGGGGCATGTAGGCACTACCGTAATACATCTAATAATGCACAGCACGAAGTGCCATTGGGCCCTAACCCAGAAGTGGGGTATGTAGGTGCTACCATAAGACACCTAAGAACTGGAACTCCCAGCTCTAGATCTGGACCAAGCGAAACTCCCCCCCCCCCATCATGGGCCCCCCAGCTCCCCTTGCTCCCTCCTCCAGGGTGGCCTCTCTAAACAAGCTGTTAGTGTCACCTGGCTCCTCCCTGCTAATTAACACAAATCAACACACAGGAGATTGATTCCACACTCCCCTCCACCCCCGCCAATTAACACCCCCCTCCCCAGGGGCTGGGTGGGCAAGGGGGGAGCCGGGCTGGGGGACCTGCCCGCTCTAGTGCCCACTGGAGAGGGATGGATCTGCGAGGCCAGGCTGGAGGGAAACTCCCAGCTCATTCCCTCAGCCCAACAGCAGCCGGGGGGGGGGGGCAGCCATGTCGCCGGGAAGGCGGGGGGCAGTCCCTGGGTCCAGGAATGCATTAATCCTGGAGCAGCTTTGCCCCGCCAGGCCACGTGCCGGTCATGTGGCCAGCCCTGGGAAGGGGGCAGGGAACAAAGGAGGCAATTTAACAATAACGACACGAGGGGGGATGAGTCTGTAAAGCTCCATGTTACATCAGAGGGGAGGGCGGCAAGGGGGGGCGGGCCCGTGGGGGGGGGCCCTTCAGCTGGTCCTCACTCAAACACTGCAACACAAGAGCCCCTGGAGGGGGGCTGTGTGGGGCAGGCAGGGAGGCAGTGGGGGGTTGATTTCATTAACCAGACAATGGGCAGTGACCCTCTTCCCCATACTGCAGCCCTGCTGATGGCTTCCCTAATTAGGTGTGGGGGGGAGAGATGACAATGGCCTAAGTCAGTGCCGCAGATCACCACTGGCCCAGAGGCTACTGCTGGCCAGGCGGCTTCCAGAGGGAGATGCCCTCAGGTCCTCAGCATTCCTGTCTCCCTGGGCGACCCTGGGATGGTTCTTGCCCCAACTTTGGGAGGGGAGTGGGGCCTAGTGGTTAGAGCTGGGGAAAGCTGGGAGCCAGGACTCCTGAGTTCTCTCCCCGGCTCAGGGAGGGCAGTGAGGCCTCATGATGACAGCGGGGCAGCAGGCCAGGCAGGTTCTGCTCCTGGCTGTGGGTGACAGCAGGTGGGTCTCTGGCCCACGATCCCCCGGAGGCGGAGGGAGGGGGCCAGGGCTGCAGCTGGCTCAGGGTGTCCAGCCATGGCCCGAATGGAGCAGGTTCCCCCTTATCCTCGCCCCCTGCCCACCCCGGTCTCCTCCCTCCGCCGCCAGGGCAGCCCCAGCAGGGCGGGGACTCAAACCAGCGCCAGTGAACTTGGCTGGGAGAAGCCGAGAAACCCCGAAACACCCGCCCGCGTGAGGCCTGCCGCTCACACCCGACTGGGGAAA
This sequence comes from Pelodiscus sinensis, assembly GCF_049634645.1. Lineage (NCBI taxonomy): Eukaryota > Metazoa > Chordata > Testudines > Trionychidae > Pelodiscus > Pelodiscus sinensis. The sequence goes on from NW_027465992.1 coordinate 170,784, forward strand.
CGGGGACGGGGCTCGCTTCGGGCCTGGATTCCCCGAGCTCCCGCTCATTGCCCCGTCCCTCCGGCCAGCCCTTCGTCCCTAAACTAAGCCCCTGCTACAGGCAGCGTTGCTACGGCAGGCCTCCGGCTCGGCTGCTGGGTGGTCTGGGACAAGTCGCTTGCTGCCTCAGTTTCCCCATCTTTGAAACGGGGAGAATCCCGGGAGCTCCGAGGAGCTGTCAGGGTGGCGTCGCGCCGAGAGGCGCCCCGGGTTCTCCCAGGATGGCTGCCAGCGCCAGATCCACCCACGCGCCCATGAAGCCTGGCTAGGGAGCGCCCGGGCCAGCCTCCATGCTGGAACTGGTGCTGTTACAGCGGGGCTGGGCTGCTGGTTTATGGGACCTGGTGGGCGGGGGGCTGTTCCTTTGTCTCTCAGCAGGACTCCGGGAAGCCCATTATTAATTTTATTGCTGCTCTCGCTCATCTCCCGGCCACGCTGCCTGCCTGCCAACGCCTGCAGCAACAGGGCAGGAGGGGGGGCGGATTTTCCTGCTAACTCCCCCGCATCCCCACCACCTGGTCCAGGTCAGAATCGCCCTCCCTGGCCCCGGGGGCTGGAGGTGAAGTCAGGGGGTGCAGCCCAGCCCCCGTCCTCAGGGTGATCCCCCAGCGCCCTGCTGCCTGGGGTTAAAGTCCCTGGGGTCAGTTCCTTCCCCTTCCCCGGGGGTCACAGGGCTGCCTTGGCTTCACCCGTCCCCCCCGCTGAGAGGGGGAAGAGACAGGGCCAACCGGCTGAGCACTAAGCCCCAAAGCGCCGTCCCCCCGGCGGTATTAACCCACGGCAGGGAGATCGGCTCGACTGAGGCACTAGCTGCTTCGGTCCGATTCCCTGCCTCGGCCCAGGCCAATAGTTCAGCGAGGCGCCGGGACCTGTTACAGGGATATTAAGGAGACGAAGACGAGAGCAGGCCCAGTGCCACCCCAGCCGGGAGTGGGCCTCAACACCCGAGGGGACCCCCTGCGCGGCAGAGCACCCGGGCTAACCACACGCAGGCAAGGCTGGCTGAGTCTCACCACTGGCCCGGCGGGCTCCGGGAGTCAGGAACCGAAGCTGCTTCCCCACGCTCGGCCCTCAGAGCCACGGCGCGATGCGGAGCCCGTTTCACGTCACGTTCTGCCGTGGCAAACCTTTCCCTCCTCCCAAACGGAAGAAGGGAAAACAAACCCCAAGCCCCCGATAAGCAAATACAGATCAGACATTTCCCACCATTCTGGGGAGAGGCAAACCAAACGGTCTCTTGGGATGCTGCCCGTTGGGCGTTTAAAAGAGAAAAGCAGCACAGCTGTGTGTCAAACTGCCCTCGAGGGGGATCGCTCAGCCCAGGGCGTGCGGACGGAGCTGGAGCCTGGTGCCGAGAGGGGACGGGAAGGGAGGGTTTCAAAATGCAGGTTCGACCTTGACGTGTCTTCCCCAAACCTTTCGGCATTTTTCCTGGGAAAAGCGTTCGGATGAAACCGTGTTATGCTCTGGCCTGGCCTTCCTCTCCAGCTAAGCACTGCCGCTCTGTGCAGCCACCCCGACGGGTTACATCCAGAGGGGACCCTTGTGCTCCTGGGTGAACTACACATGATCCTTGAGGACACTCAGTCTTGATCTCCACCCCTGCTCCGACAATAGCCAGTCTGCCCTGCTCTTCTGCCGGGTCCTCCCGCCCGACCTCAGCCAAAAGCAAACCCAGACCCAACTATTGTGACACCGTTACATGCAGCTCATCGCCACACCAAACCCTGGGCCGGATCCTGGGACAGTCACCCCACAATCTACCTTGGGCAGACGAGCTACCAACCGTGAGCCGCGGCGGCAGGCCGACCCGTTTCCCCGGCAGCTGCTCCTAAGGAAGCGTCTCGGTCCAACCCTTTGTCTCCATTTTATTCTCCACCTGCTTTTTTTGTGTGAACAAACTGAGCCGCCGGCATGTTCCTACAAGCACTGGATCCACCCAGTGCCGGGGTGGGAGCTACGCAGCACCCCGCGCCCTCCGCACAGTGGGGACGGTTAGGACTCGCTCGGGTCGTGTCGTGGCTGGAAGCATCGGATGGAGACAGCTGGGACAGGGCTGCTGTTCAGAGCCCAGCCCGGAGGGGAAGGGGTTCATGGCGCCTCCCTCCTGCCTCCAGCAGCAGATGAAATTGACATTTTGAGAGCAACACGTTTTTCCCTCTTCGAGAGCTCTTCCGCCGGGCCCGGTTGGAACATCCAAAAGGAGGCTGACGCACTGGAGTAGGAGGCCAGGCATTACACCTCTCGCCGCGCCTCAGTTTCCCCTCCTCTGGATGCTCATGCATCCTTGGCGTGGTTGCTACAGTGATCTGCCACCCGCATCGTTCCCTGTCTTCCTACCCTAGCCCATCAGCATCAGATCTGGGCACCTTCCCGTGTCTGCAAAGTCCCTCGCGTGTTGCTTGGAGGCGCTGGTCCTGCCCCCGTGATGTGGTCGGAACTCAGGCTGGGGTAGGGGCGTGGTGTGTCGCTGAGGATGGAAAAGCGTTCTCCCAGAGGAAGGCCGAGCAAGGCTTCCTAACGTGATCCAAGATTCGCCCGGGTTCTGTAAGACGTTTCCATCAGACTCTGAGGCGGTTTTGTCCCCGGATTTCACACGCACCTGGCTGTGGGCAGCGAGACCTGAATCGTCCCAAGGGAGCAACGCTGTGGCAGTGGGTGACAAAACACCCTCCCGCCCACCCCCACGCCTTCCCTGCTCTCCGAGCTGTGGCCACGCCGGAAGGCAGGGCGCCAAGCAGACCTATGCCGCCGGCCTGATGGGTGGGTGGGTGCCAGGGCAGCTGGCGGGTTTTGTGTTGCTCCAAGCCCCGGTTCCGGGAAGCACGGGACGATCTGGGAATCTCTGCCTCTGGGAACAAACAGAGTGAATAAAACGTGTCTCGCCTCCGTGGCTGCAGGGAAAAGCAGGGACCCCGAATGGCCACGAACAAAATGCAGCAATCAAAAAAGTCTCCTGATTTTGACGCCCATCGTGTGATTTTGGGGAGCCCTTGAACCACGACTGGTGGAATTTACACGTGTCCCCCGTGGCAACAGAGGAACAAGCCTACTTGTACTGCCAGCGCCAGCATCTAAACGCACGGAGCTTTTCTGCATCGCTGGGCAAGACCCGGAGAGTTCCTGTACCCGGTGCAAGACGGAAACCTCTAAGTCCCCAGGCCAGACCTCTGCAATAACCCAGAGCTGGCTGGGACACCGGATTCCTGCCTTGAAAGATCTGGGGGGAAATGCGGGGGGGGGGGGGGTGGGTCAAAAGGACCAAAGGGGGATTCAAAATCTCAACATTTTTCACAAACTGAAAATCCAGGAACAAAAGTGGGATCCAGACAGTTTGCTGGGGAGGGAAGTGGGGGCTAGTGGTGAGATCAGGGGACTGGGAGCCAGGACTCTGGTACTACCCTAGCTCTAGGAGTGTGGGGGGTAGAGTCGGGGACTGGGAACCAAACGGGCCCATGATGATTATGTGGCCTGGCCTCCTGCCCACTCCACTCCACACTGGCGACCTTCCCTTTTCTTAACGGCTTTCCGCGGAAGCGCCCGCTCAGCTCAGCAGCCAGGCTGACCCCTCAGATGCCGGCTCCTTGGGGAATGGGATTACAGCCCCCAAACTGCGCCCCGGGGGCCGATGCTTTTACCAGCCTCAGTCCAGCGAGCCGCAGTTCGGTGTCTGAAACACGCCTGGCTCTGGGCGTGAGCAAGGCCCGCACGTGCGGGGTGACCACGCGTGTGCCCGCAGGACGGCGCGAGCGAGCGGGCGGGTGCTTGTGCCTGCCAAAGTGACACGCACGATCCCGGACACACAAGCCCCAGCAATGGCTGCACGGACGCAGGCCCCTGTGCACAGGCATGCACAACTGGTGTGCCTTTCACGCCTGGGGCTGTGCCCCCGGCTAGATCCCTTCCGAGCCAAGGGCCGGTCTTGCTGCAGCACCCGGTAACACCCCCCAACCGCACACTGTGTGGATGGCCTCTAGGGCAGATGGAGAGAAGCCGCAGGAAGAGGCTGTGCGAGGGGGCCAGGCCCCCACCTCGCCCCTGGCCTGGGGAGGCCGGAGAGTTCAGAGTTGTCCCGTCTGGGCAGCACGGACGGCCCTGAGGCTGGCTAGGGATTGTGTGGAGCCTGGGCCAGGGCGGCTGCGAGGCAGGAGCGAGCACAGCCTTTCCCGTTCCTCCGAAGGAAAATAATTCCTGGAGCCCGCTCCAGTCCCGTTCTCCCTCCTCATCCTCCCCCGGCTCCCCACGTCACGGCCAAGAGCAGGGCCTGCAGAATTTCCCCGTCTGCCCCGGACTGGCAGGAGACAGCCGGGCCCCCTCTGTCATCAGCTTTTCGTTGGCCACTGCGTCGGGCGCCCCCCTGCACAGGCAAACGGCAGAAGGGGAACTGAGGCAGGGAGGCGGGCAGGGGGCTAGAGAAAGGGGTTCACCCGAGCCCTTGGAGATCCTGCCGTGCCACTGGGCCATGCTCCCCCTCCCACGGGGTGTGGTGGGAGGGGGAGCCGCCGACAGGGGGACTTGGAAAAGACCCAAACAGAGGGGAGGGTCATCCGCGGCCTGCGTCTGAGGGGAAGGGTGCTCCCTGTCTGCCGGTGCCCACAAGGGCCCCTCGCCACTGGAGGGTGATGGTGGGGGCTGGGGACAGGCAGGACCATAAAGGAGATCCCCAAACTCTCCCCCTCTGCCCTTCAACGGGGCCTTCCTGCAGGCCCAGAGCTGCCCCACGCTCCGGGGGCTCTTGGGGACCAGCCACCAGGACACTGCGGAGTGAGGGTCCAACCGCCCCGTGCCAGACCCGAGGGGCTGAGCAGCGCGACCCCCGTGCGGCTCAGGGCTCACCAGTGCGGGGCTGGATCACAACGGGCTCCCTTCCGGGCAGCACCAGCTGCTCGAACCCTTCCGACCCGGTGGGCTTACGCCTGGGGCCGGGAGCATGGGCGGTGTGTGCTGGCGCAGGCCACCCCAGCGCCGCTGAAGAAGCCAGGTGGCACGGACCAGCTGGGCAACGGGCAACGGCGCCGGGGCGGCTTCCCTCCCCACGGCCAAAGGCAGGTCTCTTGTGGGTGGGCGGCCTGGGCGACCGGATCCCAGGCTGGGTGGGCCTGCCGCTCTGATCCACTCTGGCAGCTCCTGGGGAAGTGGGAACCGCCCAGGGGCCAGGGAGACGACCCTGGTTCTGAGGCTGGTTTGAGCGGGCAGCCCCCCAGATGTAACCCTCCTCCTGCCTCCCCCCAGAGGAGCTGGACTCTGGGCTTCCCAGCTTCCGTGTCTAGTTTATAGTGGCACGGCCTGGCTCTGAGTGCAGGGGGCGGAGGCCCTGGGCCAGTGCACAAAGGGGCCCTTGTGTGCCGGGCTGGCAAATCCGCCCAGGAATCCCAGGCGGCTGCTAATGCCCTGGGCAGCGTGCAGCGCCTTCCCGGAGCTGACCATTCCCAGCGGGGTCGGGGAGACACCTCCCTTGGGGATCCCTGGCCCCAGCAGGCGCAGGCCCTCGCTGGATGGGAAGGCAGGAGCCCCCCGCCCCCCCGGTTACTCCCTTGCCCCCGGCCTACGCGGGGACCAATCCGTGGCTAGGCAGGCCGGCCCTCGCAGACGAGAGCCGCCGCGTCCGTGCCGCTCGCTGCCAGGGGCAGTGGGGAGGAGGGTGACGGAGCAGAGTGCTGCAGCACCGACTCCCCCCGGCTCAGGGACCGCCAGTGTGGGCGCATCAATCCGCCGCGCTCCCCCCTCCTGGCCCGCCGGCGGAGGCTGTCTCTGGGCCACCGGGGAGAGCTGGGCGGAGAGTGTTGAAATCTTGATTAGTTTGTTTTTTAGACGCAGGGATTTGGAGCCGGTTAGCCCTAATCCTTCCCGTGTGACGGAAGCCCATATGCCCTGGAGCTTGTACACACACGCCCTGCCCTCTGGGCCGTCCCAAGGGACACAGGCCGCCGAGGAAACACTCCCCTAGGCAGCGCCCCCCTAAGAGACCCAGGCCGCAGGTGCTGAGCCAGACAAAGGGGCCAGATGTGCCAAGATCCCATGGGGCAAACACAGCACCCTGGGGCTTGATTCCCCCCCTCCAGCTGCAGGGGCAGCTCCCCGTCACCCGGCATGGCCTAGCGCCTCGCATGAACCCCGCGCTCGTTGGCTCGGCGCCCACCCGAACTCGGGATGCCCTGGAGGGCAGCTGCCAGGGGACCCGGCTCAGAAGACAGGAGGTGTTGCCTGATGCCGCAGCTGGACAGGGACTGAGCCAGACACCCCCGGCCTGGCAGCTTCTCCGTAACCTCCCTCCCCTTGCAGCGCCGGGGCCTGGCAGGGCTACAGCCGGGCGAGAGCCACTGCAGCGTGGCAGCCCCGGACACAGGGTCCCACCGCAATTCTGGGCATTCTCCTGTCCGGCCCCTGCCACGCCGCCTCTCGCCGCAGCCAAATCCCCTTAAACGCTACGCTGAACCAGCCGGTTAGCTGGGATCCCGCAGGCGGGGGCAGCTCCGGCCCGGCTGGGCCACCGCTTCACTCCTTACATCCCTAGCCTCAGCAGAATAGTGATAGAAATGTGGCCGTGTTAGTCTGCTGTAGCTGAAACAAACAACAGGACTATGGAGCCCTTTAAAGACTAACAAGATGGTTTATTAGGATCGTCCGGCCCACCAAAGCTCATCACCTAATAAACCATCTTGTTAGTCTTTAAAGGGCTCCATGGTCCTGTCTTTTGTTCTAGCTACAGCAGAGAGAGTCTGCTCCTTCAGGGCCGCCCGCTCGAGAAGGGAGGGTCTGCCAGGCCAGGGCCAGCCACCCGGGCGGCTACGCAGTCTGTCCTTCACACAGCAGCAGCCACAGGCCCCAAGAGAGCTCAGAGGCCCATTGTGCCTGGCACTGCACAGACGCCAAACGAGATCAAGGCCCCATTTTGCCAGGTGCTGTTCAGGTGCCAACTGAGATCAGGGGCCCCCCCAGACTCCACCGACCGAGATCAGGGCCCGTGAGGCCGGGCGCCCCCAGGCCCCACCGAGTTCAGGGCCAGTCTGGCCGGGCGCCCCCAGACCCCACCGAGTTCAGGGCCCGTCTGGCTGGGCGCCCCCAGACCCCACCGAGTTCAGGGCCCGTCTGGCTGGGCGCCCCCAGACCCCACCGAGTTCAGGGCCCGTCGGGCCGGGCACCCCCAGACCCGTGCCAGCCAGTGCCCAGGCGACGGGCCGGACGCTGGCCAGAGGCCTAAGCCGCCGGGCGTTTGTGGCAGAGGGAATGGAGGTACCAGGAGAGAAGGCAGCCCGGGTGAGAGCCAGGCTCCAGGCCACGTCTGCAGCCCAGCACGCGGCTCTGGGTTTGCACCGGAAGCGAAGGCAGCCATTCCTCGGCTAAGAGGATTATTTTTGGGGGACACGGCGCCTGCTCCCTTGGAGCGCTGAGCCCGGCTGCACTAGTGGCATTCTGCTCAGTCTCCTGTCGATTACGGCACGGCCGGGAACGAGCCAAAGGGTTCCTAAGCAGCTCCGGTCAGCTGCCCCCCACCCCACGCGGTGCCGTGGGCGGCTCAGCCAGTCCTTGGATGGGAGATGCAAAGGAATCCAGGTGTGCGGCAGGGCTCTCCATCAGTGCGGATCGCAGCCCCCGGCGTGGCGCTGGGGTTGCTGTGTGACAGGGAGTGGGGTGGAGAAGTCAGCAGGGGCAATCAGTGCTCGTAGCCCCAGTGGCACCACGCAGCCGGGCCCAGAAAGCCAAGCCCTTCTGACCTCATGCTGTGCACTGAGCTTTTAAATTCCTCTACTCTCAGCTAGATCCCCAACGATCCTACTTCAAAAGCTCAGGCCCCTGCCGCTTGACTTAACGGGGAATCCCTATTAGCAGCTGGCCGTACAGGGGGTCGGACACACAGTCAAGCCCTCCAATCAGTTCTTCAGGAGCTGCACACTCTGTGCGTAGCTACCCTGTGACGCTTAGTGTCCCCCTAACACAGGCTGAATTTAAAGCCAAGCAAAAGAATCAAATTGGTTCTTTTTGCGCAGCCAGTCGGTAGCGTCTTCCTCCCGGCCGACTGGCAGCCAGGACCTGTCCCCTTTGACACAGAGCGGGCGGAAGAAATCAAGTTGTGCTTCTTCTAGCCACACGCAGCTATTTCCAAACCTTTAAGACGTTAATTCAAATCCCGCCCCAGGGTCACAGGCCAGGCCTGGACAGCAGCCGCAGGGCAGACCAGCCATGATTAAGCCTCAAACGGCACAGCCCGCCCCCAGCAACTTGGGCCTCAGCTGCAGAGCCCCAGCGGGGAGGGAAGGGGATTGCAAAAGGAAAACACACACACGGCAGCCAAATGGCAGGAGAAAAGTCGCTGTGGATAAAGCCATTTCCTTCCTGGAGAGGCCAAGGGTCCCAGCCTGTTAGCTTCCTATGCCCATGTGAAGCCCCGCCCAGGGTGAGGGCTTAGCCACTGCTGTAGCTTCCTGCAAACATCTAGGGTGTTTCTCATCTAGGTTAGCGCGGCACCTAGCATCTCCCACCAAGAGCGGGACCCCACCATGATGGGTGCTGTGCAGACAGAGCAAGAGGCAGGCCCTGCCCTGTAGCGCTCCCTAGCAAAAGATCCAAGACTGGGCAGAAAACCGCCCAAAGGCTTATTTAGTTCCATTTTACAGACAGCAGAACTGAGGCCCACCAAGATGGAGGTCACCTGGGGAGCTAGGATAGTGTCTAGGAGTCCTGACGAGTGCTGCTCTAACCACTAGCTAACACGCCCTCGCCTGAATCAGGAGTCCTCTCTCTTGCTAGCCATGAGACCCCACTCCCCTCCAGATTTGGGACTGGAGCCTGGCTCCACCACCCGGCTCCCCCACCCCTGCTCTAACCGGTGGATCACCCTTCCTCCTAGACGCTGGCGCTGAGCAACTCTGCTGTCTTTTTGAACAAGGCCTTTGGCCAGCACAGGGCGTAGAGCAGCTCCCGTTACAGCCATGCAGTCCCTCTGCAGACCCACCCGGAAGGGACGGCAGCGGAGCCGCTTGAGGGCTGGCTGCTTGAGTCCAGGGACCTTAGCTCTTCTGAAGTCCAGCCCCTAGCGAGTAGCTCCCTGCAGAGCCGGAACTGAGAAGGCTCTTAGCTAACACACCGCTGCCCTCTTATGGTCACCAGCCTCTTTACAAGGGCCTGGAAATGCTGCCTGGCGCACTACGGTCCAGCCCCTCAAGGCTTCTGTTTCATTTGCCAGCGGTGACATTCCCACCCAAGTGCGTCTGGACTCTCCTCCGTCGAAACGATCCCCTCGCGGAGCAAACCCACACTCTGAGTCTGAGACACGGCTCCCCCACGGCTGCACGCGACACCCAGAAGTTCACAATTCCTGTGCGGAACGCAGTAATATCGCAATCACAGCAGGCCCGAAAAGGCCTCGTTGCTCCAGGTGCGGCATAGGCCGCTTAAGAGCGAGTTCCTGCCCCTAAAGAGCTTAGCCTTGAATCAGTGCTTCCCAGGTTTGTCCATGCCATCACCCTCTCTGCCAAAGAGCCCCCGCGCACGCCGCACATGGGAAGAGGCGGGTTGTGAGTCCCTCCCACAACAGGGAACTCCCAAATAGGCGCAAGGTTCCCTCTAATCTTTTCCATCCATGTGCAGAATACACTTTGTTAGGTGCACCGAAACATGTGCAAATGTGCACCACAGATGGAAACAAAAACCCTAGCTGTGCATGCTCTGCTCAACAGCGGGGTGGCATCTGAATCTCTCCTGAGCGGCTGCCATGCGCCCAGTTTATAGGGAACACTGGCAGAGAGGTTATTTCTCCTCCGTATTTGGGCCTGGAGCCATCACAGCTGGGATCCTGTGACCAGGATTATCTGGTGCCCACAATTCAGGAAAGAGGCTGCTAAATTGGAGAGGGGTCAGAGCACAGCTCCAAGCTTTGCTAACGGAGTGGAACACATGCCTTATAGTGACAGACCCGTTTAACTGATCATCAAAGACACGTCACTTGCTCCCAGCCTGGAAGTACCTAAATAGGGAGCAACAAATTCAGAGTGGAACCAACACGCACAATCTTAACAGCCCTGCAAGAATCTCCCCAGGGTCACAGCGGAGTCCCCATTACTGGAAACGTTTAACACAAGACTGGAGGGTTTTGCAGAAGACCGACTCCAATCCATCCACCGCGACTGGATCTGAAGCCAGAAGATGTGCCGGGAAGTCCCCCGGTGCACGGGATGTCAGACGGTACCATCATAGCGGGCACGGCCAGCTCCGTAACTAGTGACACGTCCTGGAGAAGTTGATATTTCTGGGACACAAGATGATGAGGGAGGGAACCGAGGCTGCAACTTACCTGGTTCTAATCCCAGGGTTGCACCAGCAGGCTGGGGCAGGGCTCAGCATTGGAATTTGAGTCCCTCAGTTTCCCCTCGCTGGGCCTATTCTTCCAGTAGCTGCTAAAAATCTGCCTCTGGCCTAAGCTGGCCTCCAGCTGCCTCCTTAACTCGCCCCCAGCTGTCCTAAGCGCGTCAGACCAGCGGGTGCTCTCCCATCCCATCCCAAGAGGGGGCGATGTTTGAAGCTGCTGGGGCGCCGCACACCCCGTTTGAAAGGGGAGTAAGATTAGTTCATTTAACAAGATTTATCCCAGGGGGTTCTTTGGGCTTTAACACGCTACTCCAATCGCTGGCAGACGTGGCAGGGCAGATCCCTGTGCACACAAAGCCCTAGGTCCCCGCAGGGTTGGAAGAACGATACCGATCATACAAGAGACAAGTCAAATATCCCACCCGGGGCTTTAGCAGGCCATAGCAAGCAGACAGGGGAGCTCGTTTTTCGAAGGGAAATTAGCACCTGACAGGCATCGCCCCCTGCAGGGGTCGGGGTTGTGCACCCGCGGGTGTATGGAGACACACTACCGCCCTCTGCTGGATAGAATCAGAACTTCCCAGATGTGGGTCCTAGATCCTATATGGCTAACTGTGAATGGGAATTCTCAGATGAAGGTCTAGGCTTTCCAAGGAGGGGCTCCATTCCCACTGCCTCCATGACGTTTGAGTGACCACAGTGTGTCGCACTGGATGATCACCGACGCAGGGTGAGGGGGTGGCAAAGGGCAGCCACCCTATTTTGAGTGTCAGCCCCCACTAAATGGCATGTGCTTTGCCGCAGTGCCACACACCTTCAGACCTGAAGGCAGAGCGGAAAGGCACTGGTCAGATGGCTGCAATCCAGAGGTAAGTGCCGGCCCCTAACAGCGCTGTGCATTTCCTTTTGACAAGGATGCTTATTAATAATAAATACCCGGCTGCCGAGTGGCTTTTTCACTCAGGCTCTCGCAGTGCGCTGCTAACAACAGAGCCAGGCCAGGCGCCTCTGGAGGGTCGGGACTTTTATCCTCATCTTCAAAGGGGCCTGGGGATGGGACGAAAATTACTGAAGGATGCAGAATGAGTCAGGGACAACTCAGGACTAGAAATAAGACAATCCGCTTTATGGTTCCCTGCTCTAACCTCCACGCCCCCCGGGGAACAGTATCCAGGAATCCTGCATTCCCATTTCCTGCTCTAATCATTAATCGATATCCTCCAGAGCTGGTAATGGAACCGCTAGCATCCTGAGAACCTGGCCTCCTGATCTAACCACTAGCTCACACAACTTCCCATAAGATACAGATATTAAAAGCTTTGCAAACAAGAAAACAAAACGCCCACCAGCAATCACCACACACTTGTCCTTTTTAAGCAGAGGGGGACTGCCCGTCCTCAAAGGGCCATCTGCCTACACTACGCCAGAGAAAATAAAACAGCCCTGACACATCAGCATTGTAATTCCACTTAAGGTGGCTAAAACAGGGCTTTCGCTCTGCACACTGTCTCTAAATTTAATGCAACTTGTCAAGTGCAATCAAGTCAGCACTTCGGGGTAATCTGCGCTCAGCCCCCAGCACCTGCACCAGGGTGAGTTGACAGAACAGATGCACAAAGGGACTGGAGGGGCTGAAAGGAGAGCAGTGAAGCTAGAAATGTTCAAGACACAGGTCAGAGCCTGCAGCAGAAGTCTTGGGCCTGAACTGATGTTATCTTGCGCAGTTATTTACCCTACTGCAAAGTGAAAAGCACTTAGCACAGAATGCAGGATTTTACATCCACTTTGCCAGCCAGGAAACAGAACCCTGACTGGCCTTGTGCTTGGCTTGCCTCTTCCAGGCAGAAAACACCAGGTCTGCAACTCCCAACTCCTGGGTTCTCTCTCTCGCTCTGCCCCTGCCATCCCCCTTTCTCTACCTTTAGAAAACAGGCAATACAGATCCACCTTCCAACCATCAATTCATCAGCATTTGCAAAGCACTTTGATTCTTTGAACCTCTTCACCTTTATCTATCTGCTTCAGCTTTTTACTGGCACACTGTTTTATCGGGATACGTTTTCTATTCAAGGCATGATGCTTCCAGACACAGGCCCACCCACCAGGATAATTTTGTGGTTGAGTTTTCCAAGACATTAAACAAGTGAGTGGCAGCTGCAGTCTAAACCCATGTGTGGGAGCAAAGTGCTTTTTTAATGTGTCTTATGGAGTCAGACTCTTAAGATTCCAAAGCAAACCCTACAGAGGGCAGAAAACCTGTGTAAAAAATAGGCCAGTGCAAAAAACAAAACAAAAACCCCAACCCACAAAAACCCTTCCCCTCCATGCTTATCGCGAGAGGCACACTCTTCTTTTCTAAGAGCAGTAAGCATTAAAGGCAGCGAGAGAGAGGCTGCTCCATTCAGAACAGGCCCCTGTGGAAAACAAGTACAAAATATCCACTTGGAGGGCCAAGGGCATTTCAAGAAAGGACAGACGGGAACTTCCAGACCCTTCACCAGCAGAGATGAGCAGGAAACATCTGGTAAGCTAGCTGTGGCCCACAGTCTGATCCTGGCCATCCCATTGTAGCACTGTAGTAGCTCCGCTGAAGTGACTGTAGCATAGAGCAGAGAGCAGAATGTGGCTCAGCGAAGTAGGGGCCAGTTGCGTGCGATCTGAGTTTTTAAGGGCAAGATTGGTACATAGTGAAACTAAGGGTTTGTCAGTTCTTGAAATGCGACAGCAGCACAGGTATAGCACTTGGGGGGGGTCTCCCCTCAGCAAAAATAATCCAACCCCCTCCCAATTCACCCCCAAATGAAGGTCAGTCAGGCCTGCATGGAGCACGAGAGCTGAAAGCAATACACTGCAGTTCTAAACAGCCATCTTCTCAAAGGGCTGTTCAAAGGAGGGGTCAAACCCCCCTCTACTTCCCAGTTGCACAGCACCAGTTAGGGTTGCCAGGTGTCCGGTTTTTGCGCCCTCGGTCCGGTAGAAAAATTCAGAAAATACCGGACACGTGCAATGTACAATATTTTGTGAACTTCCAGCTGGGCACCGAACAGAAGCCTGGTGGGGGCGGGGAAGCGACTGGGAGCCTGTGGTCCCGTGTAAAAGCCGGGTGGGGTGGGGGCTGGGACTCCCAGCCACTCCCCCCGCCCGGCTTCTGCATGCAACCAGAGGGTCAGAGTGCCAATCGTGGCCCCGCCTCCCAGCTGGGAGCCTCTGGTTGCGTGCAGAACCCAGGCCGGGGGGGCGAGGGGGGGCGGAAGTGGGGAGAGTGGCTCCCAGTCCCTCCCACCCCCCCACCGGCTTCTACTAGCAACTAGAGGGAGTGCCTGCTGGGGGCGCGGCCTGTTGGACTCCAGCTGCAGCCAATGGCTGCACCCCCCGCCCCACCAGCTCTGCTTCCCTCCCCCCTTCCTCTGGCCCCCCCTCCCGTCCAGCCCCCTCAGCCCCCGACCCCCCCAGCTCTGCTTCCCGCCCCCTCTGCCTCCTGGCCAGTCCCGCAGCCCCCAACCCGCCTCCCCCTTCCTCCCAGCCAGCCCTGCCCCCCTCCCGGCCGGTCCCTCCCCCCCCCCCACCTGCGATCAAGTGTGTCCAGTATTTTGGGGGTAGGGGGTCTACCTGATAACTACTTCCAACAGATGAACCCAAAGCATTGCAGAGGTGTTAAGTAAGTGGCACAGCTCTGCCACTCTGCCAGTACCAGTGAGGAGGTAAATGCCATACCAAGTCAGCCCAAGAACACAGGAGTCCTGAGGCCCTGCCGTCTGGGTCTCTCTGCAACAAGAAAGGAGGGCGACGTTCTTTCCTCTGCATCAGCTGGAGCAGGAACCGGGATTCCAGACTCCTGAGTTTTATTTCTGGTTCTGCCACTGGCTTGCTGTGTGATTTGGGGCCAAGTACTTGCAACAGTTGCAGGTTTCAATTTCCCACATGAGCAAAATGTGTCTAATACTCCTTTCCCCACCAGGATTTGGAAGGCTTAAATAATGCTTGCAGAAGGCTCAGAGATCCTTAAAAGCACAGGATATAGTGGGTCAGCACAAGGTAAGTTGCTTTGATTTCATAAAGAACATGACACACACACCTATCCTAGTGCCATAGCAAATACCAGATGAAAACAAAAAAGTTATTGTTCAACATTTATTTTTTTTTGTTCCCACCACAGGGTGAAGAAACCTGAAAGTTACAAAGGTCCAAGTCACATTTCACGAGACTGATGGAAATAAAAAAACAAGTTTAAAGATCATGCCCATTCTAAATACAAAGGAAAAAAAAACAAATCAAATAATGAAAAATAGTGTAGCGTGATTTTTTGCAGATATATTTTTACAAACCAAAGACCCAAAGCTGCTTATGTTATGCCTACATCTACTTAAGTATTGTGTATAAAACCAGATATTTCAAAAATGTTTCCCCCTTGTTTCATATATTTTTTTGCAATTCTGAAAAAAAGTTTACAAAAACAAAACAAAACAAAAAATCCAAGTCTTGAAAAATTTTTAAAGTTTTTTTGCTTGTACATTGTGAACAAAAGGATTTAATTCTCCTGATCGCTTACATATTACTAAGATAGGTTTATAACATCTCCCTGTGTCCTAGCCACTACAAACAGGAGTAGGAAAAAAAACAACCCTAGAGTCTATTCTAACACACTGTGTGAGCAGGTATCGGCCACCAATGAGTTAAGCCCGCTCGCCGCGGATACGACGCGCCAGCTGGATGTCTTTTGGCATGATGGTGACTCTTTTGGCGTGGATTGCACACAAGTTGGTGTCTTCAAAGAGACCCACGAGATAAGCCTCACTGGCTTCCTACCAAGGAAAAACCACAACAGAAGTAACAACTCAATTTGTTTCGCAATAGTCTCTTTAGGAGGCATCAAAATGCTCCCATTGTACCAAGGGCCAGATTTTTCCCCAAGTGTGTTGATTCTGATGTCAGCTGAGCTCTCGGGAAAAAACTGGCCCTACCTGCTTAGTAGCTACCTGGCTATGTGTGCTTCCCAAGTGTCGGCTGAACCCCATTTGGCATGTGAGGAAACCAATTCTGAGACCCCAAACCTTCACTCACCCTTCTACACTAGAGGGCAGCATAGGCGCAAATGCGGCAGCTCTTTCTATTTGCTCAGCACCCACATGCCAGCAGCTTTGAGATGTGGATGCTTTCCCCTGTCACCGGCGGGTAGATTCAGAGCACAGTCGTAACATTACATTTCTGCAGCACTGTTCGCTCAGACAGCTCGACACGATTTACACACAGCTACTGGGCACTGCCGCTGATGGCAGCCTCACTCCCCCACCTAAATGCACACAGCCCTGAGATGCAGTCATCTGTGGATGTCAGTGGGGAATTCACATTCTATATTCTGAAGCCAGAGGCTCCATGCAGCAGAGGAACGTTCACCCTCTAGACGAGCACGTACCTTCATCTCTAGTGTCTACAGACATGATGATTGCAAAGCAGGTCGGGCTCACGCTCTGGAAAGTGTTTCCCAACCGTCTGGGGGGCAAGTTAGACAAGTTTCCTTCTGTCCGCCTGGCGGGGAAGACACACAAAGTCGCCTACCTGTAGGGCTCCGATGGCTGCGCTCTGGAACCGCAGGTCCGTCTTGAAGTCCTGAGCGATCTCACGGACCAGACGCTGGAACGGGAGCTTGCGAATCAGCAGCTCAGTGGATTTCTGGTACCGCCGGATCTCTCGAAGGGCCACGGTGCCAGGCCTGAAAGAGATTTCAAAGGCATGGCAGGAAGGGCTCGGAATTTAACTCCCGTGCTCCCAAACACGCTCAGCCATCGGAGGAGCCGAGGGCGACAGGGCGCGCGCGCACACACAGAGAGTCTCTGGGGACTTAAGAGGACCCCCAAGTTACTAACTGACCTATTTCACTCCTGATCACTTCACAAACTTCCCTGTTAATAAGAAAGTGCAGTAATTAAAGGGGATTGGCAAAGCTGACAACCCCTAATATTAGGCCACTACAACGTCCAAGGTTTTCTCTATTTGAAGTGGCTTTGTGGTACTTTAGCAGCTTCTTCCCATCAAGGACTGGAACAGGGAAGAAATCTCCACCTTTGGGCAGGAGCTTTGCCGAACATGGATTTCTGAGCTGGCTACAAGCAACTCTGCACGCATGCAGGTGTCCCTTATACTTGCCTTAATAAGCCAGCAGAGGGTAATAGTTGTGAAAACTACTCACTACAAATCATTTGTAATTCTCTGTAATTACAATAGCCACTTGGAGCCCTGCTCTGTCGAGGGCTTTTTGTGCTCAGCCCTGTATGTGCCCATCCTGAGCCACTGTCCCTGTTCTGAAGAGCTTACCTGCTAAGCAGATGGGACTGGCAAAGGAGGAGAGGGGAAACTGAGGCACTGGGAAGGGAAGTGATTTTCCCAGGTCACACCAGCAGGCCAGCAACATAGCTGGCACAAGGAATTCTAGATCAGGAGTCTTAATCCCCAACTACTAGCCCACACTTCCTCACCCATAGCACATAGGAATTAAGGCTATGATAAAGATCATTTGTTGTTTTTTTCAAAACTCAGCCCTTGCCTTTACGTGTCCCTCACACACCAGCAGAGAAAGCAGACACCACGTACCTGTAACGGTGAGGTTTCTTCACTCCCCCGGTTGAGGGCGCACTTTTCCTGGCTGCTTTGGTGGCCAGTTGTTTACGGGGGGCCTTCCCACCAGTGGATTTACGAGCAGTCTGCTTGGTACGGGCCATGGCGGACGGTCTTTAGTGCGGAAGAAATCTGCTAAAAAAGGGGGGGAGGGGGGAGACGACGTTAGCTTAATCTTTTTAGGAACAGCTTGGCTCAGACTGTGCTTGGGGCACAGACATTGGTCATAAAGATGGCAGAATATTTGGGTGGAAGGATTGCGCAGGGGGGAATTAACCTAAGATTTAGGCTACCTGGGTTCATGTCGCATGACCTACAAGTCACTAAACAAGTGTGGCTCCCTACTGGTAAAATGGAGCTAATTGTACTGCCCAGCCTTTCCAGGGTGTTGGGAGAAGAAATAGATTGACAACTATAACAAGGAGTCCTGTGGCAACTTAAAGACTACTAGATTTATTTGGGCATAAGATATCATGGGTAAAAGGCTGAGGTAATAGGTACTATGTACACACAGGTTGGTACGGTATACACCAACTGCTGCAATTTCCACTCCATGTATCTGACAAAGTGGTTTTCACACACAAAAGCTTATGCCCAAATTATCTGTTAATCTTTAAGGTGCCACAAGACTCCTTGTTGTTTTTGCAGACACACACTAACATGGCTGCCCCTCTGGCACTTGACAACTATGAGATGCTCACATACCACGGGAATCCTACAGGTCACCGTATAAATGCTTAAGGAACATTTCTGGTACTAAATGAAAACAAAAACAAACAGGTACCAGAAAGTCCATGAAAAACATTAGAGTTGCGCAGATGCTCCTGTGTTTTGTTTCTGCTGTAATAGAAAATGCTAATTTCCATGACTTGCCCAGGATGGAAGAGGAGACGTGTTGTCTTCCTAGCTCCGGGAAGAGGGCAGGTTCTAGTGCTTAGGCCTAGGATCCAGGACTCCTGTGTCCTAGTCCCAGCTCTGGGGAGGCAGCAAGCTCCATTGGTTGCAGTCGAAGTAGATCTGGGAGCCATAATGCAGGGGTGCCAGTCCCAGCTCTGGGGAGGCAGCAGGCCCCAGCGGTTACAGTCCAAGGGGCTCTGGGAAGGCAGCAGGCCCCAGCGGTTACAGTCCAAGGGGCTCTGGGGAGGCAGCAGGCCCCAGCGGTTGCAGTCCAAGGGGCTCTGGGGAGGCAGCAGGCCCCAGCGGTTGCAGTCCAAGGGGCTCTGGGGAGGCAGCAGGCCCCAGCGGTTGCAGTCCAAGGGGCTCTGGGGAGGCAGCAGGCCCCAGCGGTTGCAGTCCAAGGGGCTCTGGGGAGGCAGCAAGCCCTAGCGGTTGCAGTCCAAGGGGCTCTGGGGAGGCAGCAGGCCCCAGCGGTTGCAGTCCAAGGGGCTCTGGGGAGGCAGCAGGCCCTAGCGGTTGCAGTCCAAGGGGCTCTGGGGAGGCAGCAGGCCCTAGCGGTTGCAGTCCAAGGGGCTCTGGGGAAGCAGCAGGCCCTAGCGGTTACAGTCCAAGGGGCTCTGGGGAGGCAGCAGGCCCTAGCGGTTGCAGTCCAAGCGGCTCTGGGGAGGCAGCAGGCCCTAGCGGTTGCAGTCCAAGGGGCTCTGGGGAGGCAGCAGGCCCTAGCGGTTGCAGTCCAAGGGGCTCTGGGGAGGCAGCAGGCCCTAGCGGTTGCAGTCCAAGGGGCTCTGGGGAGGCAGCAGGCCCCAGCGGTTGCAGTCCAAGGGGCTCTGGGGAGGCAGCAGGCCCTAGCGGTTGCAGTCCAAGGGGCTCTGGGGAGGCAGCAGGCCCTAGCGGTTGCAGTCCAAGGGGCTCTGGGGAGGCAGCAGGCCCTAGCGGTTGCAGTCCAAGGGGCTCTGGGGAGGCAGCAGGCCCTAGCGGTTACAGTCCAAGGGGCTCTGGGGAGGCAG
Source organism: Pelodiscus sinensis (assembly GCF_049634645.1). Lineage (NCBI taxonomy): Eukaryota > Metazoa > Chordata > Testudines > Trionychidae > Pelodiscus > Pelodiscus sinensis. Next base: position 189,644 of record NW_027465992.1, read on the forward strand.
CAGGCCCCAGCGGTTGCAGTCCAAGGGGCTCTGGGGAGGCAGCAGGCCCTAGCGGTTGCAGTCCAAGGGGCTCTGGGGAGGCAGCAGGCCCTAGCGGTTGCAGTCCAAGGGGCTCTGGGGAGGCAGCAGGCCCTAGCGGTTGCAGTCCAAGGGGCTCTGGGGAGGCAGCAGGCCCTAGCGGTTGCAGTCCAAGGGGCTCTGGGGAGGCAGCAGGCCCTAGCGGTTGCAGTCCAAGGGGCTCTGGCAATGCACTGGGGTCCAATGCAGTGGCTCTCAAACAGTGGGGCAGCAGGACCCCAAAGTGGGGGTGCCCCATTTTAAGGGGGTCCCCAGGGCTGGCTTACACTTGCTGCAGCCCAAGCCCTTAGCAGCAACCCCAGCCATACCACGTGGTGCCAGGGCATCCCACTCCCCCAGGCAACATGGCAGCCCCACAGTGCAACCCCAAGAGTCCGAGCACCCCCTTTATCCACACCCAAGTGGGTTTAAAAAAAAAGACTACATCTCCCAGAAGCCTATGCACCAAGTCTGGATTTGATTGGCTAGCTAGAGTCAAGTGACCTGCCCTGGCTGAGCGTGGCTTTCTCTCCATTGGCCGGCGTCGCCAGCCAATGGCCAGCGTCGCCTGCGAACTGGTTTGTAACCTGACGGTATGCGGGGGGTGCAAGAGCCGCGAAGCCTCATCGGTGATTGACGCGGCTCGTGACCAATGGACCTCGGGGCTCCCAGGGTGCGGAGGGCATCCAGCCAATCAGCACGGACACCGTGCTGTCGCCTCGCCCGACCAATGAGCTGCAGGATACAGACGGAAGGCGGGACTTACTTGGTGGAAGGGTCTGTCTCCTCAGCCGATCTCGGTTTCTACTCCCCCCCCCCTTTTCGAACGAGGGGGAGGGGCAGTCCGGGGAGGGGGTGTCTCGCGCCGCCCTGTTACCTGTGCGTGTGGCTCGCGCCCCTGGCTGCAGCGGCCGTTGGAGCCGTTGGGAGTCCCGCGCCGGCGCTCGCGCTGCTCTCGCGCCTTTCCCGCCAGCCCCAGCAGAAAATGGCGGGCTCCCCGGCTGGGCTATTTAACCATCATGCAACGGGGCAGCGGGAGGGGGGGGGGGGAAGGGGAGGTCAGCTGAGGTGAGCCAGGCTGGGTAGGCGCCATCTTGTGAGCGCCACCCGGGCTGCCCCTGCCCCCCCCCCCAGGCGCAGGGAGCCAGGGGAGCCCCTGTTCCGTGTCCTGGCCCGGGGGAGCTACGCCAGGCAGCCCTGGGCCTGTGTCGTGCCGGCGTGTAACACGCCCAGCCCCGCACGAGTCACGCCACGTGCGACGCACCGAACCGGCGTGTAACACGCCCAGCCCCGCACGAGTCACGCCACGTGCGACGCACCGAACCGGCGTGTAACACGCCCAGCCCCGCACGAGTCACGCCACGTGCGACGCACCGAACCGGCGTGTAACACGCCCAGCGCCGCACGAGTCACGCCACGTGCGCCGCACCGAACCGGCGTGTAACACGCCCAGCCCCGCACGAGTCATGCCACGTGCGCCGCACCGAACCGGCGTGTAACACGCCGAACCCCACACGAGTCACGCCACGTGCGCCGCACCGAACCGTGCCGGCGTGTAACACGCCGAACCCCGCACGAGTCACGCCACGTGCGCCGCACCGAACCGTGCCGGCGTGTAACACGCCGAACCCCGCACGAGTCACGCCACGTGCGACGCACCGAACCGTGCCGGCGTGTAACACGCCCAGCCCCGCACGAGTCACGCCACGTGCGACGCACCGAACCGGCGTGTAACACGCCCAGCCCCGCACGAGTCACGCCACGTGCGACGCACCGAACCGGCGTGTAACACGCCCAGCCCCGCACGAGTCACGCCACGTGCGACGCACCGAACCGGCGTGTAACACGCCCAGCCCCGCACGAGTCACGCCACGTGCGACGCACCGAACCGGCGTGTAACACGCCCAGCCCCGCACGAGTCACGCCACGTGCGACGCACCGAACCGGCGTGTAACACGCCGAACCCCGCACGAGTCACGCCACGTGCGCCGCACCGAACCATGCCGGCGTGTAACACGCCGAACCCCGCACGAGTCACGCCACGTGCGCCGCACCGAACAGTGCCGGCGTGTAACACGCCGAACCCCGCACGAGTCACGCCACGTGCGACGCACCGAACCGTGCCGGCGTGTAACACGCCGAGCCCCGCACGAGTCACGCCACGTGCGACGCATCGAACCGTGCCGGCGTGTAACACGCCGAGCCCCGCACGAGTCACGCCACGTGCGACGCACCGAACCGTGCCGGCGTGTAACACGCCGAGCCCCGCACGAGTCACGCCACGTGCGCCGCACCAAACCGTGCTGGCGTGTAACACGCCGAACCCCGCACGAGTCACGCCACGTGCGACGCACCGAACCGTGCCGGCGTGTAACACGCCCAGCCCCGCACGAGTCACGCCACGTGCGACACACCGAACCGTGCCGGCGTGTAACACGCCCAGCCCCGCACGAGTCACGCCACGTGCGACGCACCGAACCGTGCCGGCGTGTAACACGCGGAACCCCGCACGAGTCACGCCACGTGCGCCGCACCGAACCGTGCCGGCGTGTAACATGCCCAGCCCCGCACGAGTCACGCCACGTGCGACGCACCGAACCGTGCCGGCGTGTAACACGCCGAGCCCCGCACGAGTCACGCCACGTGCGACGCACCGAACCGTGCCGGTGTGTAACACGCCGAACCCCGCACGAGTCACGCCACGTGCGACGCACCGAACCGTGCCGGCGTGTAACACGCTCAGCCCCGGCACAAATCACGCCACACCTGCCGAACCAAACCCTGCCAGCGTTTAACACACCGAGCCCCTGCACTAGTCATGCCATGTGCGCCGAACCGAACCGTGCCAGCATTTAACACGCCGAGCCTGCACTAGTCACACCACAGTTTGGTGCGGTGCACCGAACTGTTCCGGCGTGTAACACACCGAGCCCCTGCACAAGTCACACCACATGCACCGAACCGTGCCAGCGTGTAGCACGCCAAACCCCGGCACAAATCACGCCACGTGTGTCGCACCATATTGTGATGGTGTGTAAGCCAAACCCTGGCACAAGTCACGCCATGTGCACCACATCAAACAGTGCCTACGTGTAACATACTAAACTGGCATAAGTCATGCCAACTGCCTCTGGTGTGTGTCACTCCAACCTTGCCTACGTGTAACATGCTAAATCTCTGGGATAAGTAATGGCACATGCCCCCATGTGTCACACAAAACCATGCCTACATAGAACATGCGAAACTAGAACAAGCCATGCCAAGCTCCCGTCACGTGCGTCACATCTAACACGCTACACTGGCATATGTCATGTTAACCTCTCCTACACGTAATGTGCTAAACTTCTGCGGCACACATCACACCAAGTGCCCCCAAGGTGGGTCCTACCAAACCGCGCATACATGTAACAAGACAAAGCCCTGGAAAACATCTTGCCACATGTCCCCCACATATGTCACCGCAAACTCCACTATATGTAACACGCTAGACCTCTGGAACAAGTTATGCTAAGCACTGCCCACATGCATCTCGCCTGCCTTGCCTACCCCGGTACAAGTTACATCGGGAACCTCTAGTACATGTCATGCCAACCTTACCTACACGTAACATGCCAAACCCTCACATGTCCATGCCAATTTTGCATAGATGTAATGTGCTAAATTCCTGACACACGTCATGTCCACTTTGCCTACAGATAATACATTAACCCCCTGGCACAGGTCACACTAAGCAGCACTGTACACATCACGCCAACATTCCCTGTATGTAATATGCCAAGCTTCCTCTGCGCCCTGCTGAATCCCTCATGCTCATGCTAACCTTCCTTAAAAGTAACATGCCAACCCCTCAGCATGTTCGCACCAATCTCCCCATTATATACCTTGCAAAAGCTTTGGCAGCCCCCTCCAGTGCACGAATGATATCAAGCCCTTTGTACTAAGCACGTGAATCTCCCCTATGTGAGCCGCTCGCATGTGTCAGGCCAACTAGCCCCACGTATCACTCTGAAACCCTCACGAGCCACATCTACCCCCAGCAGTGGCCAGTGGGGCCGATAGGCTATTGCCATATGGGTCTAACACCAGCTCGTGCACATTTGTTCTCCCTGCATCAAACCTGGCCACTTGCCTCCAGGCCCTGTCAGGTGGCCTTGACGTGCGCGGTGTCAATTCATACCGAGCAGGGTCAATGTTATGCCAGCTGCCCCGATCACAAGCCACATCAACTGGTGTTGGTGCCAAAACCACCTCTCTGAAGCACCTTCTGTCCATGGGACCCTGCGATCCTGGGTAAGATGCCTCCTGTCCAATACTTCCGGTACCCTTGGACACGTCTTAGACAGCTTTTCACTTCTCCCACATGCTCTGCTTTCTCTTTTTGAGCTGAAAATACTATTGACATGTGAGCCGCCTTAGCAAATATACCCATGCCTGATGCCATGTTCAAACATCAGGGAAATTTGACCAAGTAGGAAAATTGTTACAACCTAAAGGTGGCCTACGGGGACAAAACAGTTGATGGTTTTATTGATTGCTAGCTGGAGAGGTATCCACACTGAGACTAGGACTCTATTAACTCTTAGTTGCTTTAGAGCAGCATGTGCAAAGTGTGTTGGCAGGACTGAGCCTTGGAAGCATTATCATAGGAATGTAGGGCTGGAAAGGACCACAAGAGGTCAGCTAGCCCTCCAGTGCACACAGGGATCTGTCCAACCAGTTCTTAAAAACTCAGGGATGTGAATTACCCAACCTCCCTGGGGCCAGTCGCCAACATACCCACCTGTACCAGGGCTTAGCTTTCCTCAGTTAGAAAGTCTGTTTTAGTATCCATCATGATTCTCCTCTGCTACAAATTCAGTCAGTTACTTCTTGTCCTGCCCTCACTGGCTAGGAAGGACAATGATTTGCAAACGACGATCAGCTATCGATGTTTAAAATAGACAAACACTCTTTGGGAGCAGTGATAGCCCCTACTCTGTGTACGGGGAACATAACGGAGCCCTGTTCTTGGCCAGCCCATCCAGCAGGGCCTTCATTTGCACTTGGATAACCCCCCTACAAGACAATTCCAAATTCACTCTGCCTTATTCTTCAAAGATACAGGTGTCCTAAATGCCACGTCTCTCTCCCCTTACGCTTTTCTACAGCAGCCCAGCAAAACTGGACAGCTGATCCTGACTTGGTTCCTCAGGGGACTACCCCAATAGAAAGAAATGCTTTCCTAGATTTGCCTTTCTTCAGGAAATCACTATTTTACACTACCTGCATTTATCATTGCAGGCACCCGAGGGCATCCTTGTGTCTTCACCGGAGCTGCTGCCAGATTGCAGTAAAATGTCTGTAATTAGACAAAGTACTAAAGGTAGTTCAGTCTGACCAGACACACACAGCAGAATCCCCTTTCCCTTGCAATTGGAGCATCATTCTTCTATCCAGTACTCTGGGGAAGGGGAAAAGCGGTGAGCGACCTCATTCTTTATTGCAGTTTGAATCTTGTGAAAGCAGCATTCCAGGTCCTAGATCCAAACCTAGTTTGGTTTTTAATAAATTTTGTCCTCTCCTGTCATGTCTCCTGGACCACTTGACAAACACAAAGGGAATCTGACCTCAGCTACTCCTCAGAAGGATTGGGCAACAGAGGTGCTGTCACGCTGCAAGTCGGGGACAACTGGAACCTCTCTGGTTTAGGCCTGACTTGCAAGCCCACCCATTTTCCTTTCCTCATTTAAGGGGAGAGTGCTGATTGCCAGTCGATCTGAACTAAGACCACCCCCACGGGGCGGTCTCCTAAACCATGCTCAGGCAACAGGCCTCATTTAACACCAGTCTACTGGGAAGGGGGGCAAGGGAAGAGAGAGGAGGGGGAGACACTGAGCTCATCCCCAAGCACACCAGACATGCTCATGGGTTCCCAAGTTCCACATTTGATCTGGTCACTTAAGAACAAAACCAGGCTTGTTGGATTAAAGGGTAAAAGTTATAAAACCGGCACCGGGGCGGGAAGCAAAGGGCATCAAGTTGCCATGTCAATGGAAGGTCAGAGCTCTGAGCCAGTCTCACTCTGCTGCAGAGACCTCCCGGCCCAGCCCCAGCACACACGGGATTTACTCCCTCACTGGCGACTTACCACAGGGACACATTACAGAGGTAACTTGGGCCCAGCAGATTCATTTTTTTAAAAATGGAGATTTGTTTTAGCATTTGCTAAAGTGAAACTAAGAACACGCCGGCACAGGGGTGGGCATTGTGCCCAGAGTCCATGATTTCAGTCCCATGCACAGCCCTCTGCTATTGCGCTGGTCACCCTCCATCCAGCTCTGCCTTGCAGCACCCTATGCTACAGTAGCCTGAAGCAGCGTCAACACAGACTGGACCTGCAAATGCTTCCAAGGTGTGGGGGCGAGGGGCATTGCACATCAAAGCCATGACAAGAACTGGCGATGTGGCAGGAGAAATGATGTCACCGAAAGCAGCCAGGCCCTTGCTTTTAAGGTGACACTGTACAGAGTCCCACTACCAAGCTTGAAAGGAAGGCTGGAAAGTGGAAGGGCTGCAGCAGGGACGTGTGTAGGTGGAAGGAGCTTGCTACTTTGAGCCTGATAGGACCTGGAATGCTGCTTGCACGAGATTCAGATGGCAATGAAGCAGGAAGTCACTCGCTGCTTTCCCCCTTCCCCACAGTACTGGATAGAAGAACAAAGGCAAAGGAGACTCTGCTATGTGTGCTTGGTACGATAGCAAGCACTAGAAAGAAGCCACTACACAACAGTTCATTTTCATTATTTTATTTGAGACTTTTCTGAAGTGCAACAAAGTTAACCCTACAATAAAAAACCCACAGAGTTGCCACACTGGGTGAGCAGGGCAGGGAGGGGAGGAGAATGCGGTATTGCCATTCAGAACACCAAGAGTTAGGTTACATTTTGCGAGCAAGCTCTGCAGCCTGGTTGGGCCATCTCCATGGGATGTGTCAGGACCACATGAGGGTCTGCAGAAGAGGGAAAAATTGTTTTGACACCAGCCTAAGGCCATGCCTGCACCACCCCTTTACTATGCTGTAACTACACCCTTGGGGTAGGAACCCCCCTCCCCAGCACAGCAAGAGCTGTGAAGCACTTGCATAAATGGGCTCCGACCCCAATAGCTACTCCCCTCATTTAGGTGGTTGACATACCCGATGCCACGGCCATGGTGTAAGTGTAGACTTTGCCTAAGCATTGGGAGTGGTGTTAAAATTAAAACTTGTCTTTTAAGTGACTCACTTGTCTGTTTATACATGTTCTAGCTGTTCCCTCCCAGTTCTCACCTGACAAGGAGTGGGGAATCTCCCCACACCCAAGGGAGATGTCTCTGCAGAACCCAGAGCCATACTGATGGATAAGATTCTTCCCAGGTGGTGACCTTCCCTTACGTACCAGCCTTCATTCCAGCTATTACCAGTCAGATCTCTCTGCAAGGCTGAACAGTGACGTTAACTCAATTACTCAAAAGTTACAGGCACCACCATGGTGATTAACAGGGCACGTCGGAGGGCGTATTGACTCCAGACAGGTGTACAGATATAAAGCAATGCCAAGCACAGAGCTGGATTCTCTGCTTTTGTTCAAACCGGCATCCTGCGCAAAGGCTTCTGGGAACGGCCACGCGTCAGGCGACATTTCGGCAACTCCCGTCATCAAGCGCTCGGCAGAGTTGAACGAAGCAAGTTTTCATCCCGCTAGAGGAAGAGAAGGAATGTAGCACGTTCAGAGTGGCAGTGTAACAAAAGCATCAGACTGGACTAGGTGCAGAGAGGGGCTATTAGCATGCTAAGGTGGATGAAGAGCCCATCCTAGGGGGGGGGGGGGAATTGGAAGAGCTTGGCTTATTTAGCCTAGCCAAGTGCAGGCTGACAGGAAATCGGATTGGGGGAACCACCAGAAGAGCTACCTGTGCTCGAGGACATTGGCTCAAGAGCCAATGGTTGCTCTGAATACGTTTAGGTGGAAGTGAGAAGGCTCCTAGCTCTCAGAAGAGGGGGTCTGGGTCTGGGATGGCTTCCAAAACTGAGTAGTGGGGGTAAGTTAGTTTGAAGATGGAGACAGATCAAAGTTGATGCACAGAATTCTGCACTGGAGCTGCCGGCAATAGTCCTGGCTGGATGATTTAGATGGGCTTGGTCCTGGTTCGAGCAGGAGTTTGGACTAGACCTCCCAAGGTCTCTTCCAGCCCTGATCTTCTAGGATTCTGGACTGAACTCAAGGCTCCAAGGTCCTTTCCAGTGGGGTGTACCTGAAGTAGCAGCTACTGCTCTTCTGCTGGACTGCAGCATGCAGGAGGAGTGTAGTGGTGCCCTCTAGCGTTTAAATAAGGACCCAAGAGACTTCCCAGAACTGAGCTTGAGGACTGTTCCTTAGGTAGGAGTTTTTGCGGGCAGGGATTTAGAATCCAAGACCCAGTGTTCTAGGCTTGATTCAGGGGGATGCACGCACAATTTACTAAGCAGGCAAGTCTTTCAGCACTGCATGGATTCACAGGGCCTGAGCTCACCAGAATCACCCACTTTTTGAACCCTTGCGCCAAGTTTAATCCAAGGAGCCAGACTTTTTGCATTGCTTTCGAGTGCCCCATCTTTGTTATGCCTATGCTGAGGGGGTTGGACCTTGGTTAGAGACCTCCTTCTAGAAAGCCACCTGCACGTATTCAAGGAGGAAGGGCTGAGAGCAAGCTAATGGACTAGCCAGATCCACCACCTTACCCCTGCTATGTACGAAGCCACTGGTGCATTCCGCTGGTCCTAGCCCCAAGCCAACGCCTCTTTAATGGCGGCCACGATCTTGGAAAGCTTGGTGCTGTTATCCACAAAGCCATCTCCATTCTGCCAGAGAGCAGCGAGTTAGCACAGCTGCTGCCAACCCCACACTCCCTCCCCAGCCCCCCAAAGCTGGTCACATAAGACTCAGAGCTCACAGCCGTCAAAGGCTGTTTGCCAAAAGCTGGGAACGGGTCACTGGAGAATTGCCTGTTCTCTTCATTCCCTCTGGGGCACCTGGCATTGGCCGCTGATGGAGGACAGGATGGACCCCTGGTCTGATGCGGTACGGCCGTTCTGATTGTTTTAAGGCAGGGGTGGGGAACCTCAGGCCCGGGGCTGGGTGTGGCCACTGGCTTGCCTGGATCTGGCTCCTGAGGCTCAAGCACCCCCCCCAACACTGGGGGGCCCATGCTGGCACTCTAGCCCCCCTGCTGCCCTACTGCATGGCTAGAGCACAAAATCTACTAGCCTGATTCCTTCCCCCCGGCTCTGGTTCAGGAGCTGAGCAGCTCAGTTAGGGACTGGGGAGGGGAGGCAGAGACGACTCACCATTTTCGAATGCACCAGTTTGCCTGCAACTGTCACTTCAAACCATCCCGTGACCTGAGGGGTCCCTTCGCCAGTCTAAGCGGAGAAGAGGAAGGAGTCACCTTGAGAATGAAGAGCCCCAAGGGCCTGGGCTATTTTAAGCATGTTAGTTCCTCCTGCAGATTCCTAATGCAACAGGAGCGTTGCCTGCAGTTCAAGCGAGATCAACCAACCTGCAACGGGAGGTTCTGAGCCCATGCAGAAATACAGGGCAATTCTCTGGCACAGGGTCAGTGAGAGGGTCATCATGGGCCCTTCTCGCACCTTAGAGCCTATTAAGTGACTTGTATTAGGGAAGCCAGATCTTCATTTATGCTGGACAGGGCGAGCTCTCAGTCTGACCATTCCCTCATCTGCTGGGACCTGACCGAGGAGACTTTAGAGCCTCCTGCTGCATCGCAGGTTCCCACTGAGGACGAGGGGAGTTTGGGGAGTACAGAACTGGCTCGAGAGGACATGGCTATTCCTTGGCCAAGCACAGTCACTGCTTGGGTAGCAGGCAGACAAAAGCCAAGTGCCGTGGTCCGTCCCAGGATACTCACTATCTCCAGCTTGCCTGGGAACTGCTTTTCAAGTTCCTTCTTGAGCTGTCGATACTAGAGAGGAAAGCAGAACCCAGCGTTAATACCCGACTGGTGCTCATCAGGACTTGCCCCCACCGAATCCTGGCTCTGCTGTTCCTTCACACCCCTAGCCACCGAAGGAATGCCGTTCTCACCATTGCTATGGCCTCCGCCAGTGAGCCATGCCTCACCCAGCCAGGCCACAGGGCCTGCTGCACATGCAGTGCCCCTTTCTAGCCCAACAGCCGGCTTCCATGCATACCCGTTCATCAGCACAGCTGCTTCAGGCCAGGCAGCCCAGGCTGCCAACTGGGGACCCACAGAGGAGGAAAAGCCAAGAGCTTCTCGCTGAGTCAGGCAAGGGCAAGAGGACTGGAGCTGCTCTTGGGACATGCTACAGCTCAGCTCTCTGGAGGAGAACCTCCTGTCCCTGCAGATGGGCAGTAACTCTAAGGGCTGGAAACAGGAATGGCACATCCATCCAGGTCATGCCCCCAGAGTTAACAGGAACTGAACTGAGGGAGCAGGTCACTTGAAACATGGCACTCATAAGCACAGCTTGAATATACTTCACGCAAAACAAAGCAAGTCACCTATCAAGAGCTTTTGACCCCCTGAACGCGTATATTCTATTTGTGCGGCTGGATCATTTTTGTATGTGAAGTCGGGAAGCCTGTTTCTCACAGTGATAGAGATGTAGCCGTGTTAGTCTGGTGTAGCTGAAACAAAATACAGGACTATGTAGCGCTACATAGTCCTGTATTTTGTTTTTCTCATCTAAGTCTTCTAGTGAAAGCCATTAGTGGTACTTAAGGAACTTAATGGCCCAGTGACCAAGACCATCCATAAATGATTTTGCTGTTCCTATAAGCCCAAACTATGGTTGGGCCTGCAAAGACATGTGACCATGCCACCTGGTACTGGAATCCATCTTGAATCTAGTGCTTTTCCCACATGGAGTTAGAGCAGTGGTCCCCAACCAGTAGATTGGGATCTGCTGGTAGATCTTGGAGCCTTTGACAGGGGATCCTGACAGGTTTGGCCAAGAGGCTGTCAAGTGCCAGCACTTCATCTGCCCTTCTAAGCACTGTCATGTAGCTCCTGCCCTCTGCCTTGCTTGCTGGGCAGGGCAGAGGAAGGAGAGGAGGGGTGCTGATGTCAGGGTGCACCTCCCTCCACCCAATATCCCATCTCCACAGAGCAGAGGGGGGCAGGGATGGAGAGAGTTTGCTGGCTGCTTTTGGGAGTGGTGCAAGGCCAGGGGAGGGGAAAGCCTGACTTAGTCCCTAGCACCACCCCCCAGGAGCCACCTGCGGTAAGCCGTGCCCAGCTGAAGCCTGCATTCCGAACCCTCCTGCACCCCAAATCACTGCCTTAGTCCTGAGTCCCCCCGCACCCAAACTCCATCCCAGAGCCAACACCCTGCACCTCAACTCCCTGCCCAGGCTCAGCTCAGAACCTCTCCCACACGCCAAATTCATTAGCCCCAGATCAGAGTCCTCATCCCCTTTCCCCACACTATGCCCCTAGCCTGATGAAAGGGAGGAAGGATGGGGAAGGAGGGAGGATGGCAGGGCCTTGGAGAAGGGGCAGGAAGGAGGCAGGGCAAGGGTGTTTGGGTTTGAGGTGGATCCTGGATTTGCATTTCAATTCAAAAAGGGATCTCATGCTTAAAAAGGCTGGAGACCCTTGAGCTAGAGTTAGACAAAGGTTTCCTGCCCTAGGAAAATTCTATTTAAGGAATGGGAAGCAATCGACATCTTCAGCAGGCTTGTCAAACTGCCTGGCCCACCCTTATCAGGATACCCATGAAAAAATCCTGAGAAAGAACTCAAGAGGCTGCTAGAGCCAGGCCAGAGACAAGATCACCTGTCTGGAAGGATTTTACCTGGAGCGAGGACTAAGACGAGAATTATGACCTGTAACTCTCAGGGTATTAGGCTTAACTGGCATGTTTTGTTTAACTAGCTTTGATCGGTCTGTTTTCACTTGCAATTACACCAGCTTTGATAATCATGTTTATTAAAGTAGAATTTAAGTAGCTGCACAGCTGTGCACAGCTCATTGATAAATAGTGTGAACCTCATGTGCTTTTGCTGTGGAAAACTTTTTACAGCGTAAGATGGGATTCTTGGGGGGTTTGGCCCCTTTTCAAGGGTGCGGGCAAGCTGAACCTTCCCAGACCTCCTGGTGCAGTGTCTGTGTTGGGGGCTGTTACTCCAACTCTGGGCCTTGGCTGGAGCAGACCAGAGCATCTGGCCCAGCAAAACAGCATGGTGGGGCACCCCAGAGTACAGCCGGCAGGCTTTTCAGTGTGACCAGCAGGCCAGGTGACAGCCCCACGGGGACCCCTGTGACCTAACCCATCACACTTACCTTGGGACTGTAGCCTCAGGCCCCACTGCAAGGAGACAAAGAAGAGTTATTTCAGCATCTAGACTCCAAGCAAGGACAGGCCCAAGGCCGAAATTCAAACAGGCGCTGCACACCTAATCTCCCTGAAAACCCCTCCTGGAGTTCTGGCATTCAAGGCAAAAGGGAGCCACATTAGCCTGCAAAATATCCCCCCCCCCCTTCCCCCAGTGCTTTCCTCCACCAGCCTCCAAGTGCTCTGCAAAGGAGCAGCACGTAGCTCCCTTCTACAGAAGGGGAAGAACTTGTCCACGGTCACCCAAGTGAGTTAGGGTCCAAGCTAGGAATCCTGAATCCCAGTCTGGAGCTCTATCCACAAGGCAGCGCTGTCTCTAGAAGTAGTAGGGTGTTGTCCGCTATGGGACAGGACACTAGATGGCAAATGGGTTTTGAGCCATCACTACTGGCCCACAGAGAACAACGTTACACAACTGGGAGGGCCAAAGCCCACTGAAGAGGCTGACGGTTGCCAGTTGTTGGCCTTGTTAGTTTAAGACAAAGGCTGGTCCTTGTTGCCAGGTGCTTCCTTCACTGCACATAGGTTGCATCAGTCTCTGACTTTACTTGCAGCTGCTAACTGCTACTACTGAGAACAGGGTGTGCCTTCACTTTGCACCCACACCTGCTGGTGCGGCAACCTACTGCCCCTAGCCACTCCCTACGGGAGGGGCAAGAGAGCAGCCAGCTGCATTGACAGACAACTGATCCCAGGCCTCCCGGTGCTATTTCAGATGCCCAGGCAGTCAGTGGCTCTAGCAGGCAGGGGAACAGAGTGTTGGATGGTGCCTTTGGCCAGGAACAGGAGCCTGTTGCAAGACACCCAACACTGTTCTGTAACACCCCGTATGGAGCTGCCGAGTCATTCGGTGACCCCTCTTATGGGAAAAAGAAAAATAACTTTTCCTCCTGCACCCCACACCCTCCCAGACCCTGCATCCCCAGCCCCAGGTTAGCACCCCCTCCTTTACCCAACCTCCCTCCCAGATCCCGCACCCAACCTCCCTCCCAGGCCCTGCACCCCCCTCTGTAGAAAAGTGCAGCTCTTGACCCTTCACCAAAATCTTCAAGTGCCCCCCATCAAAAATAACTGCCCAGCTGTAGCAGAAGGGGGGGCTGCGGAGCACCCTGGCAGAGTTTCACTTAACCAAGGCTGCAGCAGGGCAGGAGTAAGGTGCCCTGTGGTAAGCAAGCCACCTGCAGTCTATTCTCGCGTGACCATGCCTATTTCGAGCGCTGGCTGAACGTGGGCAGCGGTGGCGGGATAGCCGGCCGTTCACAGCCACAGAGCCAGATATAAACGGGGACTCCCCTGACAGCATCAGGCCACCACCCACTCAGCCAGTGCCTGCTGCAAGCAGGTTCACGCGTCCTGTGGGGCAGGGGGCCCCTAGCCCCCCGGCACACCTAGGCAGGGCTCACTCAGCCTGTGGGGCAGGGGGCCCCTAGCCCCCCGGCACACCTAGGCAGGGCTCACTCAGCCTGTGGGGCAGGGGGCCCCTAGCCCCCCGGCACACCTAGGCAGGGCTCATGAAGCTGCCCAGTTTAAGCCCCAAACAGCCAAGGCCTCAGTGCAGTCACCTTCCAATCCAGGCAGCTGGTGTCACGGGGACATGAAACAGGCCCCCAGCCAGCCCAGCCCCGCCCCAACAAGGCAGCGCAGGGTCATTCCCCACCGGTCTGGGGCAGGGAAAGCGGGAGCTCTCAATGGGGCGCTTGGCTGAATGGGCCCGCCCTACCCTCTGGAGCATCCTCGCAGCAGCTGCTCTGCAGCCTCCTTGCACCGCAACCCCCCTTTCACCACAATCCCGTCCCGAGCGGGGACCTGAGCCCCACCCGCTGCCCGGGGCGCCAGCTCCAGCAGCGCACAGCCCGGCCCTGGCACGCCCATGGACAGCGCTGCTGCTCCCGAGCCGCGGGTTGCGCTGTCGGGCAGCGAACCCCCGCATTTGGCTGAAAGAGGGGGAGCTGGGGGGGTGTCCCTTATCTCCTGGGGGGAGGGGGGGAAGTCCCTTCTCTCCCGGGCTGGAGGCCCCGAGCAGGCGGGAGCCGCTGTCTGCACGCCAGCCTGCTTCCCGGCTCCGGGGCTGCGGCCACCCGCCCGCAGCAGCCCCCGCCCGCGGCTTACCAGTAAACCACCCGCACTTTGAGCGCCATGGCAGCTGGCTCCGCAGGGGCCCGGGGCGGCTGCGCGGGGAGCCGGGCCCGGAACGTTGGCACCTCGAGCGTTCTAATTCGGAACGCTGCAACACGCCTGACTTTAAACCGACGTTCCGACGCGCCCACCGGCCGGCCGCGGGGGGGGGAGGGAGAGGCGCGCTTCCAGCACCTTTGTCCCTAATCAATCCCGCCCCTTCACCGCTCCCTCCCCCAGGGTCTGGGCTCGGTCCAGCCAGGGCTGTGTTTCGTGGGAAAGGGGTGAAGAACGCAGTGCCCGGCTCTAACACTCACACACCAGCCTCCCCCTTTCTCCTCCCGGCAGTGGTCTCGTCCTCGGCGCTCGCCGCTGACAGGTATAATGAACAAAGGGGAGGCTGGTGGGTGTTTCCAGAACAGTCATTTGCATAACGCGGAATTTCCCCCTGCCCCCCAGGCCAAGCGGCCACTTTGCTCTGAGCTTGCCGATGGGGTCCAGCGGAGCCTGCCCAATGCAGAGGAGGGGGCTTGTCTCTGGAAGGCAGCACGCGCTTCCCAGGAGTACAGCTCTCGGGGCTGGGGGAGCCAGCTCCTCACTCCAAGGCTGTCAAACTCGTCAAACCCAGAATTCCTGGGCCAAGGCTGGTCACAATTCATAGGTGCACACAGAGCTCCCCACAGGCCTGGTGCTTGCTGGACTGTCCTGCTGCGGCCCCACCAACCTCTCTCTCCTTCACTGGGGGCAGGGGAATCGTCAGCTGGCCAGAGAATGCACTTCTCCCCCTTCCCACCTTCTGCAGGGGAGGGCCTATCTAGAGCCCTGCACAAATACAAAAGTTGTATCCGCATCTGCGAAAATGAGCCGTGGATTTCTCCAAATTTGCAGGGTTCTAGATACAACATCTGGGCTACGTCTAGACGGGCATGATTTTCCGCAAATGCTTTATTGGAAAAGTTTTCCGTTAAAAGCATTTGCAGAAAAGAGCGTCTAGATTGGCATGGACGCTTTTCCACAAAAGCACTTTTTGCAGAAAAACGTCCGTGCCAATCTAGACGCGCTTTTGCGCAAAACAGCCCCCATCGCCATTTTCACGATCGGGGCTTTTTTGTGCAAAATAAATCAGCTGTCTACACTGGCCCTTTTGCACAAAAGCTTTGCACAAAAGGACTTTTGCCCGAATGGGAGCAGCATAGTATTTCCGCAAGAAGCACTGATTTCAGACAGTAGGAAGTCAGTGTTCTTTCAGAAATTCAAGCGGCCAGTGTAGACAGCTGGCAAGTTTTTCTGCAAAAGCAGATGATTTTGCGGAAAAACTTGCCAGTCTAGACACAGCCCTGGAGTATTGTGTCCAGTTCTGGGCCCCCACTACAAAAAGGATGTGGACGCATTGGAGGGGTCCAGTAGAGGGCAACCTAAATGATTCGGGGGCTGGAGCATATGATCTATGAGGAGAGGCTGAGGGAGTTGGGTCTGTTTAGTCTGCAGAAGAGAAGAGTGAGGGGGGATTTGATAGCAGCCTGCAACTTCCTGAAGGGAGGTTCCAAAGAGGATGGAGAGAGGCTGTTCACACTAATGACGGATGGCAGAACAAGGAGCAATGGTCTCAAGTTGTGGTGGGAGAGGTCCAGGTTGGATATTAGGAAAAACTATTTCCCTAGGCGGGTGGTGAAGCACTGGAATGGGTTCCCTAGGGAAGTAGTGGAGTCTCCATCCCTAGGGGTGTTTACGTCTTGGCTTGACAAAGCCCTGGCTGGGCTGATTTAGTTGGGATTGGTCCCGCCTAGAGCAGGGGGCTGGACTTGATGACCTTCTGAGGTCTCTTCCAGCTCTATGGTTCTATGATTCTATGAACATTTGTATCCTTACCCACAAAAAAGAGCCACAGATATTTGCGTCCACATCCGTGGATGCAGATATCTGCAGATATCCACAGATTTGCAGGGCTCTAGACAATGTTCCCTCTAATCTTTGCCATCCACGTGCGGATTTTTTCCATCCAGGTGTGGAATACATTTTTATGTGCACGGAGGCATGTCTGAATGTGCACCACCAGGAGAACAAAACCTAGCAGTGGGCGCTGTGCTAATCATCTGGGCAGCACTGGAAACCCCATAGCCACTGCACCAGTGCCCGGCTCACAGGGACCACTGTCTCTAGTGTAGGGTGTATCACAGGGACTAGAATGAGCCCTAGCTGGCCATTGCAAGCCAGCAGATTAGAGAGCAGCTCTTAAGCTACGTCTACACCGCAGGCTTTTTGCACAAGAGTTCTTGCGGAAAAGTACTTGTGCAAGAGTGGGTCCACACTGCCATGTGCTTTTGCACAAGAGCATCCATGGCAGTGTGGACGCTCTATTGCGCAAGAACCCCTGTTGCCCATCCACACTGCCTTCTTGCGCGAGAGGGCTTATTCCTTGCGGGGAGAGGAATAACTCTTGAGCAAAAAGCCCTCTGTTCTGACGCTTTACTGTAAATTTACTTGTGCAAGAATGCGTGTGCAACATAGACACTCCTCAAGTTTTTGGGCAAGAACAGTCGTTCTTGCACGAGAAGCCTGCAGTGTTGACGCTGAGGGCAGTGATCCAGGCAGATGGAAATGTCACACAAAGACAGTTCTGGGCCAGAAGGGACTGCCAGGTCATCTGGTCTGACCTCTGGCGTATCACAGGCCAGCCACACCACCTGCCCGCTAACCCCAACTGGCACTAGCCCCATTCCTGCACGGGTGTGCCAAGTGCATGGAGAGCCTGACACGACCCAGACCACCAGAGTCCTAGCGCAGCGCCATAGCCACAAAACTGGCCGCCTCCTCTCTGCAGTTCACTTGTAGTTGCCAAGTCTGAGCTCCCAGCATGCCCTGAGGTGCTATCCAAAAGCTGCCCCATGGGTAACTAGAGCTCAACAGGTGCCAGCAGAAGGGTCATTACTCCTCCCAGAAGGAACTTATCGAGCCTGTTGGGAGTCAGGCACTTACATACCCTTGAGGATTTGGGCCAGGAGACTTACCCAGGGTCACTCAGTGCGGCTGTGGCAGAGCCGCGGATTGATCCCAAGTCCCAGGCGATCACCCGCGCCATTAAGCCACTTTCCTCTCTGCCCAGAGGCAGGCAGGTGGCAGAGAACTAGCTCTGTGGGTTCAAACTCCCCATTGGCGGGGGCTCCACTTGTGAGCAGCAGCACGAAGCAAGATTTGGGGACAAGGCGGGTGGAGCTGGGGCTAGGCAGGTCAGTCAAGCAAACCCCAGCCTGCTTTAGCAATCAGGGCAGAGAACCCCGGGGCCCCAATGCGTCAGAGAAGTGAGGGTGCTTCTGGAGCAGGGTTCCTGGGAGAATCCCAGCCCCAGGGATTCTCTTTGGTGGGGGGGGGGGTGCTGGGTTCTACATTCCTATGCCCACAGACGCCAGCTCACTAGGTTTTGCGTAGGCGAGGCAAATTGCACACACAAAGCTGACACAGACACAGCCCCTGGAGTCACAAGATCAGCTTGCAACTCTGGGCAGAGAGGGGGACTTGTCAGAGCAGCCTTTATTCGCAGCGTCATGAGATCAAACCGCACGCGGACTGAGGAACAGCTCCGGACGTACAGCTCCACTGGGAATTTTCACAGGGCCCTGTTGATGAACAAGCTGGCAGTGACCTGGAAGGGTGACCACAAAACAACCCTGAGGTTCCACCCCCTCCTAGTGGACACGTGGAGAATAAATTCATTTCCTCCCCTGTCAAACTCAGCCTGATGTAACACTCCATGCGCTGTGGCCCTTTCCAAATCCTGAAACGGCTGGACAAACATTCACCACAAGAAACAGACAACCCCCTTGGTTACTTTGCAGTCGCTGGTGCAGGGAGGTGCAAATCAGACCATCCTACAACAGCATTGCCAGCTTGCATGCTTTGGTCATGAGGCTGGTGTTTTGCGGAAATCACCAGCTTCTGGAGTCTGGAAAATCTGAGCTCATGATTAATAATAATACAAGTTTCTAGCTCTCCCAGTAGCAGAGAAAAGCTTGGCAACATGACCCAATGTAAACTAAAAGGGGAGAAAGCAGGAGATGAAGAAGAGCCCAACATGTATAACTACTTTAAAAGTAATCTCATGATTTTAAACCAGTCTCAGAAAGCAAAGAACAAACCCTGGATTCAAATCACCACCTTGCTAGGTATCTGGTAACTCAAACGCTCATGCAAATACCATACAAAACATTTTTTTGCCTTGGGACTAGGTGAGAAGACCATCATTCATACAAATTTAGGATTAACACTGCCATTGTAGGAACGACCAAAGGCTTCAACCAGTCTGTGTCCTGCTGTGCTTGGCACTGTACACATACATACAAATTGACAAAGACAAGTTGGAAGCAGTAGAGGAGAGAGACATATGAGCAGGTTGAGGTAGGGTGTAGGACACAGAGTAGCAAATAAATATAATTCTTATAACCAAATTAATTGCCCCTCAATAATAGTGATCGCCACCAGGTGTTAGGCACGTAACTGACAGATGCTTTCTGGCCAAAGGAGCTTGCAGTCAGACAGAAAAGTACCCCAAAGTCGAGGAAAAGGGACCAATAGATATTGTATAATATTTTAAGTGTCACCAAGTGGTGCTCTTATGCACAGTCTGCCAAGTTTTCACATGTGAGCAAGATTAGAGTCTCGGGGAGACATGCTGTGTAGCCGGGTTAGGTGAGGGTTTCGTACAGAGGTGGCTTGGGGAGAAAGGGAGCAGGGAGAGTAGCCAGCAAATTTGCTCTCTACCTTCACATGATTGTCAGTTTCTGAAGCAGAGCTGCCCCATGGGCATGGGGGTTGGTCTAAGATTCTCACCCTGCAATCTGTTTGACCATCTCCTGTCGAGACTGGCGCTCAGATGTAAATACAGTGACTGCACCTAGAATAGGCTCAGTAATTTCTCCTATAGGGAAGCCAACCAGCCGGGCCCTGAAAGAGCTAATGTGACCCTGGGATGCTGAAAAGGAAAATCTGAAGAGGAGCACAAGATTATTTGACCTCTGCGTTTGGCGCTGCTGCGGGAATCCTGTGGCCACTTCTGAGGCCCACGCTTTGCAAAGGATGTTGATGAACTGGAGAGGGGTCGAACAAGAGCCACAAGAATCATTAAAGGCTTAAAAACCTGTCTTAGAATGAAAGCCTCAAAGAGGCGCAAATATTGAATAATGGGCTCTTCAGTCCAGCGCAGAAAGGAATAGCATCGCCTCATGGCTGGACGTTGAAGCTAGACAAATGCAGACGGCGAGAATAATTAACCACTGGAACAAGCTTACCAAGGATTGTGGGGGATTTTCCACGACGGACAAGTTTTAAATCAAGAGGAGGTGTTTTTCCGAAAGGTGGTCTGCAGGAATTTTTTGGGGAAGTTCTCTGGCCAGGAGGCCAGACTAGAGCTCCAGTTCTCAAACAGCAGGTCAGGACCCCCACGTGGGACACGAGTCACAACCCTGCTACACTGGGGCTACGTCTAGCCAGCGGCGCTATTTCGGGAGACCAGAAGTAGCCCGCAATAGCAATTCTGCGTCTTTAAATGCGCCCGTTATTTCAAAATAGATTTTGAAATAACGGGCACGCTAGTCCGGCAGCCCTGTAACCCTCGCTCCATGCGGGTTCAGGGCCTTTCGGAATAGTGCTTTATTTCATAATGAGATCGAAGTAAGAGACGCAGTTTGCGTAGCTCAAATAGGGAAACCTTATTTCGGCTTACGGGTGCAGGGTAGATGCACCCTGGGTGTCCAGATGTCCCAAATTTAGAAGAGAGTCTCACTGCTGGGGGGCTTTTTCTCACATAGGTATCTCTTACCCCCCCCCCAACTCCACCCCATCCCGATGCTTCATGCTTGCTGTCTGGTCAAGGCCGATTTTTCTTTTTCAAGGAGCCAAATGCCCTGACAAAGGCCTCTGGGCCAGCTCTGAGCTTTCCCATGTGGTCCTCGGATGAGCCCAGGCGGCCAGGGTAAGAGGTGCCCATTTAAGTAAAAGCCCCAAATGTCAGGGCTATAGAATCAGGGTGTCTGGTCACCCCAGGGCCGGAGCCCCACTTCACTCCCTTGACTTCCGTGGGGCTAGACAGTAGCTGCAATTTCGCCCCCCGGCCGTGGCATGACCTTGCTCCTCAGCGTGCCCCAAAGTGCACACTTTGCACACAGATTTCCACGGATGGGAGCTGCAGTTGACTCAGGCTTGGGGCATATTCGCCCCTGTTGTTAGAGGCTGTGTGGAAGAAGGCTCCTCCTCCCTCCCCCTCCTCTCCTTGTGGCGTCTGCTGCCCAGAAGCCCTGATAAGGTGTGTGCACAAGATGAAAGCAGAGTGGCCGGGCTCACCCTGAAACCGCCAGCAGCACTCTGGGGTTTATGACAGTCACCAAAGCCAAAGGGAAAAGTCCCCGGCGTGGAGGTCTCAGGACCAGCCAGTTTCAGATGAGCGCTGGGGGCCAGCCAGAGTCACTCAGTTGCCCAGCCAAGTCGCTCCGGGCGAGGGGCTTTCTTAGCCATGGACACCTCGTGCATGGAAGGGTTCGGGCAGTTCGCGCACCAGCCTTCTCTTCAGCCCACACTGGGAGCGCCTGGCTTCTCCGTCACCCACTGCATTTCTCAAAGCGCCATGCGAGGCTACTGCCCCGGAGCGCTCCCAGGCCCCGCCGACCTACCGGCCTACCCCCAGGACCACTACCACAACGGAGACTGGTACGGGCAGATGCAGGACGGACCCTACCCACCAAGTAAGTGAAAGGAGCACAGATTGTAGACTCTCCTGCCCCAGGCCCACTGGAAATACCAGCTCACCATCAGCTCGCCTTCCCCAGAGAGAGAGGAGGGGACCTGAGTTTGGCTCTGAAACCCAGAATTGTCTTGCTTCTTAGCCTTAATCTTCACTGAACCCTTGTCGCGCAGGGGGCTCTCGATTTAAATTGCATGATATGGCCCCCTAGCATTGATCCAGAAGGCAGGGCCAACTCCTCTGGTTAAAAAAAACCCAGGACTTTTCATTGACCTGCCTCTGAAAAATGTGAATTGATTTTATAATTCAGATAGATAGATAGATAGATAGATAGATAGATAGATAGATAGATAGATAGATAGATAGATAGATAGATAGATAGAGGGGGTGTGTGGAGATAGATAGATAGATAGATAGATAGATAGATAGATAGATAGATAGATAGATAGATAGATAGATAGATAGATAGATAGAGGGGGTGGGTGGGGATAGACAGACAGACAGAGTGTGTACATCAGGAGTGTATGGGAATGGACACAAATAGCTAGAGAAAGATCTCCAATGCATTTATTTTTAAATCTTAAGCAGCATGTGAAAAATAAGACTGGAGAAATACAAGACACTGCGTTGGCTGCACTTAGCAAAATGCTCCGTTGGTCAGTCAGAGGTTTGCCCTTAGTAGGGCGCCAGGACTTGGCCTCCGGTTTACAAGAACACCCCACGTAACGCTATTCCAATGAACACATTTCAGCCCTACATTTTCAGGCTCGCTAGGAGCAGGAGTTGCCACGCCAAAGCCAATAGGCCCCACATTTACGCCCCAGGGTTCAATGGAGTTGCTGATGATTTACAGAGAATGAAAGCTTCCTGACCAAGCCCCTTGGCTGGTGTAAGAATGCACAGCTCCCTTCCTTTGCCGGAGCCCTGCCGGCTTACAGCAGTTGGGGACTGCACCCTTGGCATGAATGGATTTACTGAGCCGCCAGTGTTCCCTGGTACCAGGGAGTTTGCAGGAGCATAGCTCCAATTCCAAAGTCACTTCTCTAATGTCAGATTGCAAATGACGTGATTCCGAACAATCAGCTGTGAAGAAAGTGACATTTTTCCAGTTCAAACAGGTGCTGGGACTAGGAGTGTGGGGAGGGGAGGGGTGCAGCACCCCCCAGCTTGCTGTGGTTTCCATTAGATAGAAGAGTTATGTCAGGTGCAGTGGTTCTCAGCACCCCCATTTTACAGACTGTTCCAGCCCCCCCAAGTTCAACCCACTTGGCTCACTGATTCGCTGGACTGGTGTGTAATTATAGGAACGTGTCTGTAAAACCCTAATGGAAATGCATAGACGCGCGTTAACGTGCTAGTGCAAAGCAAGCTCTCAGTGCTAGCTGAAGACAAGAGATTTGAATATGGCCTCGTTGGAGGGGTAAACTAGCTCGAACACTAGCATTGTAAGGAGCAGAAATCTACTGAGAAAAGTGCTTCTGAGAGTAATTTAACCATTGGAACAACTGACTGAGGGACGGGGCAGATCCTCCATCATGGGCACATTCTACATCAAGACCTGCTCCAGGACTGATTCTGGGGTAGGTCTCTGACGTGTGCTGTGCAGGGGTGAGACTGGCTGAAAGCGCTGGTTCCTTCTGGCCCGGGACTCTGAATCGATACAAGAGCTAGGTTCTATTATTAATTATCATCATCATTAGTATTAGTACGATAGCACATTCACTTACACAGCAAAAGCCCAAGGATGCGTCGCAATCAAATATAGAAACAATGAGTATCAGATATCATTTATTACACTGATATTCAAATAATCAATTCAACTCTAAGGGAGACAGACGGTGAGAAACAAAGAAAGGAAGAAAAGGAGCTTGCATTTTACTGAGCTGGAATATTTGAATTTTTCCTGTCCAAATGTTTCCCCATTTATCTGATCCTCAGGAAACTGATTCTGATTACATCCTGCTCTGCTAAGTGTATCACGAGGGTTTCCATAATTCACTGACTGTAAAGCCAGAACGGGCCCTTGTGATTGTGTTGTCTGATCTCCTGTATCACACATGCCATAGAATTATGTTGTTCCCTTCCAAAAAGAAGCTACAATTTAAGATCAGCTGACGCACAGTTTGGCTTCTCATTCTTTTAAAATCCTGTTGCTTACAGGAAATATCAAGGTTAATTTCTCCCCCGAGGTTTATAATCCAGTGCCTGTTTTAAACAGGAAAGCAACCTACGTTATCCAGTGCGGAGGGGTGTAGATTCCCTAGGGTGCAGGTGAGATATTGTAGTGTATACATTTCTGCGTGTCTCCTGCTGACTCAAGCTGAGGAATTAATAGTTGGGTCAGATTCCAGTCTCTTTCACAGCGCGTGACTCTGGGGCACACCACTTTGTGGAGCTGGACAGAACAAAGCTGCATTCTACACCCGGGAAACTGATGAAGGAGACTATCAGATCCTCAGCTGGTGTCAATCACTATTAGTGGTGCAAAGGGGCTGGGAATCTCTCCCCAGCCTCCTTGGCGCTGGCTGTTCATCTCATAGCTAATACCCGTTGCTGTTTACCTCCGAACAGTCAGTCACTCGTCCCCCGACCCAGTACAAACCTCTCAGGGGTTTATATTTAAAACTAATACTTAAGACCTGCCTGTCGGACCTGGAACAAGGGGGTCAAACGGGCTCCTTGGGAGCCATTGCCAGTCGGTTTGGAGCCTTCTGCCCGCCGGCTGAGCACCTCTGATGCAGAGCAAAGAAGCCCTGTTTTTCTCTAACATACGCTCTGTTCAAACCAGCTGTATTTTGAGGAAATATTTATTATTGCTCTGGACCATGGCAACCAGGAAGACAAACGGGATGATCCCAGTAACCTCTTCTGACCGGCCAGGGAGTCTATCCCTAGAGAAGCAATAACAACTCCCCATAGTTGCTTGTATATTTCCCTACCTCACCAAAATGCAACCCTCCTAGTTACCTTTCCCGCCAGCTCTCGCAGCTACACACAGCAGCGTGACGTGGGGTGTATTGGCATGGTGGGGGCATGTTTTACTGGAGAATAAAACTCCAGCGATACCAAAGTTGTGGCAGAAGCTCTGGAAGGTTTAAATTAGCTTTGCTGTTCGGCTGCCGATTTTTCAGAGTGGCTCTAAAATCCTTTCTGCTCAACAGATTTAACAAACCACGTACAACCCTAGAATTTTAAATCTCACCATCAAAATTGTTTAAAAGAGTGAGGCCCGGACGCTCTTTTTTACTTTAAAAACCCCAAGATTGAAAGTAACCATGTCAACTAGTTTCACTTCACGAGATGAGTTTATGCTTCTCCCTGCCGACTCCCGCTCAATTTCCCCCCTCTGTAAAATGCAGATCATGGCACCAAGCTGCCTTGGTCCAGTGCTTTGGAATCGAAGGATGAAAAGCATGCCCCTGCAACTTCCAAGTACCGCTTGGCCAGTGGATTTTTAAGCAGAAACCTCCATTGAAATCAGTGAGTAATTTGTAATGAAAGAGGTGCCAGAGCTCAAGCAATGACGTGCCAGGATGCAAACAGTTTTTTTACGTTAGTAACTGACGTGCCAGCCCCAGAGGTGCCAGCATTATGAAGTGCCAAGCTCTGACAAAGATTAAGCATAATCACAGAATCTAGAACTGGAAGGAACCTCGAGAGGTCATCAAGTCCAGTTCCCTGCCCTCACGGCAGGACCAAGCACATTCTTCTAGAGCATCCCTGGCAGGCGTGTGTCCAGCCCGCTCGTCAATATCCCAGGGATGGAGATTCCACAACCTCCCCCGGCAATTTATTCCAGTGTTTCACCACCCAGACAGGCAGAAAGCTTTCCCTAATGTCCAAGCTAAACCTCCCTGGCTGCAGTTTAAGCCCCTTGCTGCTTGACACATCCTCAGCGGTTAAGATGTTTGATTTTTTTTTTTTTGGCAATAGTGTCCCACTGTTGACTCCTATTTAGCTCGTGGTCCACTCTGACCCCTGGATCCCTTTCTGCCGGACTCCTCCCTAGACAGTCGCTTCCCATTCTGTGTCTGTGACACGGATTGTTCCTTCCTAAGTGGAGCACTTTGCATACGTCCTTATTCAACTCCATCCTGTTTACCTCCGACCGTTTCTCCCGTTTGTCCAGACCAGTTTGAATGATGACCCTGTCCTCCAAAGCACTTGCAACCAGCTTGGTGTCATCTGCAAACTTCATAAGCGAATTCTCTATGCCCTCATCTAAATCGCTGATGAAGACATTGCTCCTGGCTTAGCGACTGGGAGCAGTGAATTGTTATGCTAAGGATTTCTCACAGACTCATAGACTGTAAGGTCCAAAGGGACCATTATGATCATCTAGTCTGACCCCCTGCACAGTGCAGGCCACAGAATCTCACCCACCCACTCCTGGAATAATCCTCTCACCTAGATCTCAGATATTGAAGCCTTCCAACCGTTTAAAGACCCCGAGATGCAGAGACTCCTCCAGCTGTGACCTGTGCCCCGTGCTAACCCTGATGGTTAATATTTGGAAGTGACGTTGCCACTAGCTGTTTTCACACGACCCTTTAAAGCCAAGGGCCCAATCCGGCGTCCAGACCCGCACACACGGAGCCCAGGAGAGCTGACTCGATGACACGCGTTACCCAACACAGTGCTGTAGGCAGGTCATTGATTTCCCTGGGGCTGCCCTGGGAGCAGGGGCCTGTTGGCAGGGTCGGTCTCAGAGTGATCCCACCTTTCTCCTTCCTTTCCCAGTCTCGAGGCACGTGGGGCCATGTGGATTTAACATGCCCAGCGCCGGCTGCCTGGGCTATCTCGGCGAGGTGGCCGCGTCCACCCTCTTCCTGCAGAACACGGCCAGGCGGAAGAGGAGGGTGCTGTTCTCCCAGGCGCAGGTGTACGAGCTGGAGAAGAGGTTCGAGCTCCAGAAATACCTGACCGCTCCTGAGCGGGAGCATCTGGCCCAGGTCACCCACCTGACCCCCAACCAGGTGAAGATCTGGTTCCAGAACCATCGCTACAAGATGAAGAGGCAAGCCAAGCAGCGGGACCGGGAGCAGCTGCACAGCCCCGCCTCCGCGCCCCACAAGAGCTGTGCCAGCAGTCCCCTCGGCTCCCACGCTGACTGTGGCTTTGCCGACCCCACGCTGGAGAATAAATACAATCTCCCTGGACTGGAGCGAGGGAATCTCAGGGCCCAGGGCCAGGCTGTGTGCCCCAGCACTGCTGCAGACTGCCTGCCCAAGGCCAGTAGAAGCCTCGTATTTAGCAAACCGTGGTAGCTTCATGGGGGGGCCGTTTCCCCCGAGCGAACCGAGACAATTCCACAAATTCCACCTGAGTTCACAGAAACTTTCCCCCACTCCACATCTCTATTCTTCCACCTAAAAGAGTTTCCGCCAAAATTATTTGGCCCGGCTCTAAGCAGGCTCTGTGCTCCCCGTTTTTCAGCTGGGGCGTTGGAGACAGACGGCAGAAAGGCCTTGTCCAAGGTCGCACGGGGAGCAGCAGGGACGGGAATGGAGCCTTCACCCTTCTTTCTCCAGACTTCTGTGAGGCTGCGCCCGACGCTTGAGCGTCAGAACTGGGATGATGCCCGATGGCAAAGAGAGAGACGCTGGTACATCATGGCTGTGTCTACATTGGCATGATTTGTGCAAGTACTTTTAACGCAAGAGTTTTTGCGTTAAAGTATTTGCACAAGAGAGTGTCTTCACTGGAACGTGCTTTGGCGCAAAAGCATCCATGCCAGCATCTCTCTTGTGCAAGAAAGCTCTGATGGCCATTTTAACCATCGGGCTTTCTTGCACAAGAAATTCATGTTGCCTGTCTACACTGGCCTCTTGCACAAGAACAGTTGCTCAAGAGGGCTTATTCCTGAGCGGGAGCATCATAGTTCTTGCACAAGAAGCCCTGATTTCGCACATTAGAACGCCAGTGTTCTTGCGCAAGAACTCCCCGGCAGTGTAAACAGCCAGCAAGTTTTTGCGCAAAAGCAGGTGCTTCTGCGCAAAATCATGCCTATGTAGACACAGCCATCCTGTCTGCAGCGCTCTGCTGTCCCCACGGCATGAGGAAAACAAACACACGGCGTTTCTTAGCACAGAGGCTTTGCTCAGTGACTGCGTGGCAATGCTAGCGAGCAATGGTTGGGGCTAATAAATCTTACACCTGGGAAAAACACTTTGT
Source organism: Pelodiscus sinensis (assembly GCF_049634645.1). NCBI lineage: Eukaryota > Metazoa > Chordata > Testudines > Trionychidae > Pelodiscus > Pelodiscus sinensis. The sequence continues at coordinate 217,093 of NW_027465992.1, forward strand.
ATAAAACTTACCCCTGGGAAAAAATGCCAATTATTTTTCACTGTTCATTTGTAAAAAAAAAATGTTTTTTTTCTTCTTTCATCTCTGCCAAATTTTCCACCGTCCCTCCCAAAAAACCCTCATCCCGAAAAAAGCTATTTGGAAAATTTGTTAGGTAAGAAATATTTGGGTTTCAAAAGTCAAATAACAAACATTGTAACTAACCCCAGACTGACAATTTGTACTGAACAACGTTCAGTTATTTTACAAAAGCAAACATGCAAGCTCGGTATATTTCCTTAAAGAGAAGAGGGATTTGAATGCAGCCTATAAGTATCCACATGAGGAACAAAATATTGTATGTAGCCGAGAGAGGTACAACAGGATGCAGTGTCTGGGAGATGAATGTAGACAGATTTAGACCAGAAATAAGGCACAGATGTGGAACAACTTACCCCAAGGGTGCGGTGGCTTCGCTAGCGTGTGACACGTTTTAAATCAAGATTTCTTTCTGAAAGTGCTGTCCAGGGAGAGCTCAGGCCTGTGTGATACACATCTCAGAACGATCCCTTCGAGCGGGGAATCTAGGGGGGAAAACACAACAGGAAAATGGGCCAAAATGAACCTTCTCCATTCCAATGTTCATCCTGGTCGACACATCAGGAAAGTCAATGGTTTGGGCGTTTTCAGTGCTTTTTTGGTAAGAAAAAAGGTGCCGGTACTCCGGGGGGAAAGTTGCCGAGCAAAAAAAAAAAGGCCGGGGGCTGAAATACCATCACAGCCCCTGTAAGAGCCATGTGTCCTAACCGGGCTTCCATGGGGAGCCCAACACCCCAGGGAAAGAGGTGCCAGGACACCCGAGGGGAATGCAATTCATTTAAGTTATGCAGGGAAAATAGGTGCCAGTACGGCATCCAGGGGCATTCTGTCACAAAAAAAGCACTGGGCATTTTGAAAGGCTGTAGGCTAGAGACCTGCAGATGGAACACTCTGTATAAGGACTAGATATGACACTGATTATCTCATCACCCGCATTACATAATCCTTTCAATCGTACCGACTAACGCATTCCAAATCAGAGTATTTACTCGTCTTTAAATAACGTATAAATCAGAAAATCAATTGTTTCTTTGTAACTTGATCGTTTTGTTTCTTAGAACGACACTGAAAATCAGGGCAGCACAGTTGCCACTGGATCGCCCTGTGTATTCATATAGACGTGTCAAATCACAGCGCTGTTTATATTTTATAACTTCTGGAGAGACAGGTAAAAGGCAAAGAGTTAAATAAAATATCGCTGACTTGCTTAACAAATGGGTCTGGCTGTATTTTTCCATTCAGCCATAGGACATACTTTTTCACACAGGGTGTAATTAGCCTGTAACACTCTTTGCTACAGGATCTCCCTGAGGTTCAGCAGAATTAACAAAACCAAGGAACTGACATCAGCTGTACCTGTGTTGTACCGACAGTCAGACTAACACAGATGATGACAGTGGTGCCATCTGGCGCAGGCAGTAACATTAAAACTGGCTGGAAAATGTCCCTTTTCCCATGGGAATTCGGGACAAACACACTCACAGCCGTTTGGAGTTTGTCAAACGTTTCCGGGAAATGTTCCCGTTTTTGGAAAACAAATTGAAAATAAAAATCTCTCCCTGCTGTAAATGTTGCCACAGCGCTCAGGGTGCGTTGTAATTCACCCTCGGCCAGGCACCCCTAGGCTTGCCCGTTGCTTTCAACAAAAATCCCGAACGTGGCAAACTTGGTTGAGCAAAAAAAACTGCGCCTTTAAAATGCCCCACGCTCCTCACTCCCTCGCCCCCACCAGATGCGACAGGGGAAAACTATCCCCAGCCGGGCTTCCATCTGAGGGCTTTCACGTGTCCAGTATTTTCTGGTGTTTTTTACCGGACGGGGAACCCAAATACCAAAGTGTCCGGGCGAAAACCGGACACCTGGCAACCCTATGCTGAGCCTGTGTCCCATCATGCACCACTCTGGGGACGCCTGTGCTCATTTTTCCGTATCTGATTTTCCTTTGGTCCAAATCCCGGGGCCCTGAGGGTAAAATCTGTCCCTGTGCACAGCCAGGTGGGAAGGAACTGGTACGTACCCAACGGGCCAGCCCCTCCCCTGCAGGAGTGTGGATCCGGCGTGGTCCCTCGCACTCAGGACCAAGGGGGCAGGGTGGAGGCCTAGGACATGGTGGCTGCCGTGGGGAACGCGACTAGGGACACGCTTAGGGCCCCCCAGGGCCTGGCCATTCTGATGTGCTTTTGTAAGCCGGCTAACGTACCGCACAGACGCTGCGCCCGGCTCTGCCACCGGATCCGCTCCCGGCGGCCCGACATGACAAGGCTCTAAAAGAAATGGGCGTTGGGGTCTTTGCAGCCCAGAGCGCGGCCACGGGCCCCTGGGGGTCTGAAAACCCGGCCGGCGGGGAGACGAAGCGGGGCCGGGCCTTTGTGACTTGCTGGCTGAGCGATCCCAAGCTGCGCTGTTGCCAGGTAAATATTTGGGGCTGTGTCTGCGTTCAGACCGGCTGCTGGGTTGAGTAAATACGCTCCACGGCTTGAAAAGAAATGCAGCGCCGGGTATGGACCTGCCCTGTGTGTACACAGGCCGGTGACTTCGCACTCCACAGCCAGCGCTCCTCGCCCCCGACTGCGGGGCTGGATTTCTGAGCCAGGGCACCGCGCCCCCCAGCAGCGCCTGGGATGCCTTGATTCCCCGCCCTCCTCGCACCAGGGGCCTTGGGACAGCGAGAGGCCGGGACGCGCCTGCGATCACCCACCGCAGCGAGGACCCAGGAGTCCTGGCCGCCTGTCTGGCCCCACTCTGGGCGCGGCCCTGGACCTGGGGGCCAGGCAGGACCCACTGTGGAGGCCGAGAAACGCCCCTCAGTTCCGCGGCCGGGGGTCAGGCCGAAACTGCTGCCCGAGAGCGGAGAGACCCCGAGCCAGGCTGTGCCAGACCCGAGCCAGGACTCCGCCAGCCGGCCCATCCGCCCGCGCGCCACGCTGGACTCCCTAGTGCTCTCCCTGGGGCAGGTCCCAGCCCCCACGGCCCCGGCTGCCCCAAGCCCCGGAAGCTGAGGAAAGATCATTATTTGTCCAACTCCTTCACCTCCCCCGAGAGGGCCAGGGCGCTGCCCCCTCGGCGCTCAGAGCCAATGACCTCACCTGGCGCACACCTACGGTGCCCAGGAGTGTGTCGGTCAATAGAGATTATCAGCTTCCTCCCCCGCCCCTGCCCGCTCATCCCCCGGGGGGCAGCCTGGGGCTTGCTCTGCTCCTTGGGACCCCCCCCTGGGAATCAGCCTGGGCCTTGCTCTGCTTCTTGGGACCCCCCCCCCCGGGAATCAGCCTGGGGCTTGCTCTGCTTCTTGGGACCCCCCCCCCCGGGAATCAGCCTGGGCCTTGCTCTGCTTCTTGGGACCCCCCCCCCCGGGAATCAGCCTGGGGCTTGCTCTGCTCCTTGGGACCCCCCCCCGGGAATCAGCCTGGGCCTTGCTCTGCTTCTTGGGACCCCCCCCCCCGGGAATCAGCCTGGGGCTTGCTCTGCTTCTTGGGACCCCCCCCCCGGGAATCAGCCTGGGCCTTGCTCTGCTTCTTGGGACCCCCCCCCCCCCGGGAATCAGCCTGGGCCTTGCTCTGCTTCTTGGGACCCCCCCCCGGGAATCAGCCTGGGGCTTGCTCTGCTTCTTGGGACCCCCCCCCCGGGAATCAGCCTGGGCCTTGCTCTGCTTCTTGGGACCCCCCCCCGGGAATCAGCCTGGGCCTTGCTCTGCTTCTTGGGACCCCCCCTCCCGGGAATCAGCCTGGGGCTTGCTCTGCTTCTTGGGACCCCCCCCCCGGGAATCAGCCTGGGCCTTGCTCTGCTTCTTGGGACCCCCCCCCGGGAATCAGCCTGGGCCTTGCTCTGCTTCTTGGGACCCCCCCCGGGAATCAGCCTGGGCCTTGCTCTGCTTCTTGGGACCCCCCCCCCTCCGGGAATCAGCCTGGGCCTTGCTCTGCTTCTTGGGACCCCCCCCCGGGAATCAGCCTGGGGCTTGCTCTGCTTCTTGGGACCCCCCCCCGGGAATCAGCCTGGGGCTTGCTCTGCTCCTTGGGACCCCCCCCCGGGAATCAGCCTGGGCCTTGCTCTGCTTCTTGGGACCCCCCCTCCCGGGAATCAGCCTGGGGCTTGCTCTGCTTCTTGGGACCCCCCCCCCGGGAATCAGCCTGGGCCTTGCTCTGCTTCTTGGGACCCCCCCCCGGGAATCAGCCTGGGCCTTGCTCTGCTTCTTGGGACCCCCCCCGGGAATCAGCCTGGGCCTTGCTCTGCTTCTTGGGACCCCCCCCGGGAATCAGCCTGGGCCTTGCTCTGCTTCTTGGGACCCCCCCCCCGGGAATCAGCCTGGGCCTTGCTCTGCTTCTTGGGACCCCCCCCCCGGGAATCAGCCTGGGCCTTGCTCTGCTTCTTGGGACCCCCCCCCCGGGAATCAGCCTGGGGCTTGCTCTGCTTCTTGGGACCCCCCCCCCGGGAATCAGCCTGGGCCTTGCTCTGCTTCTTGGGACCCCCCCCCGGGAATCAGCCTGGGGCTTGCTCTGCTTCTTGGGACCCCCCCCCCAGGGAATCAGCCTGGGCCTTGCTCTGCTTCTTGGGACCCCCCCCCCCCGGGAATCAGCCTGGGCCTTGCTCTGCTTCTTGGGACCCCCCCCCCAGGGAATCAGCCTGGGCCTTGCTCTGCTTCTTGGGACCCCCCCCCCCCGGGAATCAGCCTGGGCCTTGCTCTGCTTCTTGGGACCCCCCCCCCCCCCGGGAATCAGCCTGGGCCTTGCTCTGCTTCTTGGGACCCCCCCCCCCCCCAGGGAATCAGCCTGGGCCTTGCTCTGCTTCTTGGGACCCCCCCCCCGGGAATCAGCCTGGGCCTTGCTCTGCTTCTTGGGACCCCCCCCCCAGGGAATCAGCCTGGGCCTTGCTCTGCTTCTTGGGACCCCCCCCCCCCGGGAATCAGCCTGGGCCTTGCTCTGCTTCTTGGGACCCCCCCCCCGGGAATCAGCCTGGGCCTTGCTCTGCTTCTTGGGACCCCCCCCCCCGGGAATCAGCCTGGGCCTTGCTCTGCTTCTTGGGACCCCCCCCCCAGGGAATCAGCCTGGGCCTTGCTCTGCTTCTTGGGACCCCCCCCAGGGAATCAGCCTGGGCCTTGCTCTGCTTCTTGGGACCCCCCCCCGGGAATCAGCCTGGGGCTTGCTCTGCTTCTTGGGACCCCCCCCCCGGGAATCAGCCTGGGCCTTGCTCTGCTTCTTGGGACCCCCCCCCCGGGAATCAGCCTGGGCCTTGCTCTGCTTCTTGGGACCCCCCCCCGGGAATCAGCCTGGGGCTTGCTCTGCTTCTTGGGACCCCCCCCCCGGGAATCAGCCTGGGCCTTGCTCTGCTCCTTGGGACCCCCCCCCCCGGGAATCAGCCTGGGCCTTGCTCTGCTTCTTGGGACCCCCCCCCGGGAATCAGCCTGGGCCTTGCTCTGCTTCTTGGGACCCCCCCCCAGGGAATCAGCCTGGGGCTTGCTCTGCTTCTTGGGACCCCCCCCCGGGAATCAGCCTGGGCCTTGCTCTGCTTCTTGGGACCCCCCCCCCGGGAATCAGCCTGGGGCTTGCTCTGCTTCTTGGGACCCCCCCCCAGGGAATCAGCCTGGGCCTTGCTCTGCTTCTTGGGACCCCCCCCCCGGGAATCAGCCTGGGCCTTGCTCTGCTTCTTGGGACCCCCCCCCCTCCCGGGAATCAGCCTGGGGCTTGCTCTGCTTCTTGGGACCCCCCCCTGGGAATCAGCCTGGGGCTTGCTCTGCTTCTTGGGGACCCCCCCCCCGGGAATCAGCCTGGGGCTTGCTCTGCTTCTTGGGACCCCCCCCAGGGAATCAGCCTGGGCCTTGCTCTGCTTCTTGGGACCCCCCCCCGGGAATCAGCCTGGGCCTTGCTCTGCTTCTTGGGACCCCCCCCCCCCGGGAATCAGCCTGGGGCTTGCTCTGCTTCTTGGGACCCCCCCCCCCCGGGAATCAGCCTGGGCCTTGCTCTGCTTCTTGGGACCCCCCCCAGGGAATCAGCCTGGGCCTTGCTCTGCTTCTTGGGACCCCCCCCCCAGGGAATCAGCCTGGGCCTTGCTCTGCTTCTTGGGACCCCCCCCCAGGGAATCAGCCTGGGCCTTGCTCTGCTTCTTGGGACCCCCCCCCAGGGAATCAGCCTGGGCCTTGCTCTGCTCCTTGGGACCCCCCCAGGGAATCAGCCTGGGCCTTGCTCTGCTTCTTGGGACCCCCCCCCGGGAATCAGCCTGGGGCTTGCTCTGCTTCTTGGGACCCCCCCCCGGGAATCAGCCTGGGCCTTGCTCTGCTTCTTGGGACCCCCCCCCGGGAATCAGCCTGGGCCTTGCTCTGCTTCTTGGGACCCCCCCCCGGGAATCAGCCTGGGCCTTGCTCTGCTTCTTGGGACCCCCCCCCCGGGAATCAGCCTGGGCCTTGCTCTGCTTCTTGGGACCCCCCCCCCCGGGAATCAGCCTGGGCCTTGCTCTGCTTCTTGGGACCCCCCCCCCAGGGAATCAGCCTGGGCCTTGCTCTGCTTCTTGGGACCCCCCCCCCAGGGAATCAGCCTGGGCCTTGCTCTGCTTCTTGGGACCCCCCCCCCAGGGAATCAGCCTGGGCCTTGCTCTGCTTCTTGGGACCCCCCCCCAGGGAATCAGCCTGGGCCTTGCTCTGCTTCTTGGGACCCCCCCCCGGGAATCAGCCTGGGGCCTTGCTCTGCTTCTTGGGACCCCCCCCCCCGGGAATCAGCCTGGGCCTTGCTCTGCTTCTTGGGACCCCCCCACCCCAGGGAATCAGCCTGGGCCTTGCTCTGCTTCTTGGGACCCCCCCCCCCGGGAATCAGCCTGGGCCTTGCTCTGCTTCTTGGGACCCCCCCCCCTCCGGGAATCAGCCTGGGCCTTGCTCTGCTTCTTGGGACCCCCCCCCCCGGGAATCAGCCTGGGCCTTGCTCTGCTTCTTGGGACCCCCCCCGGGAATCAGCCTGGGGCTTGCTCTGCTTCTTGGGACCCCCCCCCGGGAATCAGCCTGGGCCTTGCTCTGCTTCTTGGGACCCCCCCCCCCGGGAATCAGCCTGGGGCTTGCTCTGCTTCTTGGGACCCCCCCCCGGGAATCAGCCTGGGCCTTGCTCTGCTTCTTGGGACCCCCCCCCCCGGGAATCAGCCTGGGGCTTGCTCTGCTTCTTGGGACCCCCCCCCCGGGAATCAGCCTGGGCCTTGCTCTGCTTCTTGGGACCCCCCCCCCGGGAATCAGCCTGGGCCTTGCTCTGCTTCTTGGGACCCCCCCCCCGGGAATCAGCCTGGGCCTTGCTCTGCTCCTTGGGACCCCCCCCCCGGAATCAGCCTGGGCCTTGCTCTGCTCCTTGGGACCCCCCCCCCAGGGAATCAGCCTGGGCCTTGCTCTGCTTCTTGGGACCCCCCCCCCGGGAATCAGCCTGGGCCTTGCTCTGCTCCTTGGGACCCCCCCCCCCGGGAATCAGCCTGGGCCTTGCTCTGCTCCTTGGGACCCCCCCCCCCGGGAATCAGCCTGGGGCTTGCTCTGCTTCTTGGGACCCCCCCCCCGGGAATCAGCCTGGGGCTTGCTCTGCTTCTTGGGACCCCCCCCCCGGGAATCAGCCTGGGCCTTGCTCTGCTTCTTGGGACCCCCCCCCCCCCGGGAATCAGCCTGGGCCTTGCTCTGCTTCTTGGGACCCCCCCCCGGGAATCAGCCTGGGCCTTGCTCTGCTTCTTGGGACCCCCCCCCCGGGAATCAGCCTGGGGCTTGCTCTGCTTCTTGGGACCCCCCCCCCAGGGAATCAGCCTGGGCCTTGCTCTGCTCCTTGGGACCCCCCCTCCCGGGAATCAGCCTGGGGCTTGCTCTGCTTCTTGGGACCCCCCCCCCGGGAATCAGCCTGGGCCTTGCTCTGCTTCTTGGGACCCCCCCCCCCGGGAATCAGCCTGGGCCTTGCTCTGCTTCTTGGGACCCCCCCCCCTCCCGGGAATCAGCCTGGGCCTTGCTCTGCTTCTTGGGACCCCCCCCCTGGGAATCAGCCTGGGCCTTGCTCTGCTTCTTGGGACCCCCCCCCCAGGGAATCAGCCTGGGCCTTGCTCTGCTTCTTGGGACCCCCCCCCCGGGAATCAGCCTGGGGCCTTGCTCTGCTTCTTGGGACCCCCCCCCCCCCGGGAATCAGCCTGGGCCTTGCTCTGCTTCTTGGGACCCCCCCCCCGGGAATCAGCCTGGGCCTTGCTCTGCTTCTTGGGACCCCCCCCCCCCGGGAATCAGCCTGGGCCTTGCTCTGCTTCTTGGGACCCCCCCCCGGGAATCAGCCTGGGCCTTGCTCTGCTTCTTGGGACCCCCCCCCAGGGAATCAGCCTGGGGCTTGCTCTGCTTCTTGGGACCCCCCCCCGGGAATCAGCCTGGGCCTTGCTCTGCTCCTTGGGACCCCCCCCCCCAGGGAATCAGCCTGGGGCTTGCTCTGCTTCTTGGGACCCCCCCCCCGGGAATCAGCCTGGGCCTTGCTCTGCTTCTTGGGACCCCCCCCCCCCCGGGAATCAGCCTGGGCCTTGCTCTGCTTCTTGGGACCCCCCCCCCCCCAGGGAATCAGCCTGGGCCTTGCTCTGCTTCTTGGGACCCCCCCCCAGGGAATCAGCCTGGGCCTTGCTCTGCTTCTTGGGACCCCCCCCCCCGGGAATCAGCCTGGGCCTTGCTCTGCTTCTTGGGACCCCCCCCCCAGGGAATCAGCCTGGGCCTTGCTCTGCTTCTTGGGACCCCCCCCAGGGAATCAGCCTGGGGCTTGCTCTGCTTCTTGGGACCCCCCCCCCGGGAATCAGCCTGGGCCTTGCTCTGCTTCTTGGGACCCCCCCCCCGGGAATCAGCCTGGGCCTTGCTCTGCTTCTTGGGACCCCCCCCCCAGGGAATCAGCCTGGGCCTTGCTCTGCTTCTTGGGACCCCCCCCCAGGGAATCAGCCTGGGGCTTGCTCTGCTTCTTGGGACCCCCCCCCCGGGAATCAGCCTGGGCCTTGCTCTGCTTCTTGGGACCCCCCCCCAGGGAATCAGCCTGGGCCTTGCTCTGCTTCTTGGGACCCCCCCCCCGGGAATCAGCCTGGGCCTTGCTCTGCTTCTTGGGACCCCCCCCCCGGGAATCAGCCTGGGCCTTGCTCTGCTTCTTGGGACCCCCCCCCCGGGAATCAGCCTGGGCCTTGCTCTGCTCCTTGGGACCCCCCCCCCGGGAATCAGCCTGGGCCTTGCTCTGCTTCTTGGGACCCCCCCCCAGGGAATCAGCCTGGGCCTTGCTCTGCTCCTTGGGACCCCCCCCCCGGGAATCAGCCTGGGCCTTGCTCTGCTTCTTGGGACCCCCCCCCCTCCCGGGAATCAGCCTGGGGCTTGCTCTGCTTCTTGGGACCCCCCCCCCGGGAATCAGCCTGGGGCTTGCTCTGCTCCTTGGGACCCCCCCCAGGGAATCAGCCTGGGCCTTGCTCTGCTTCTTGGGACCCCCCCCCCCGGGAATCAGCCTGGGGCTTGCTCTGCTTCTTGGGACCCCCCCCCCCGGGAATCAGCCTGGGCCTTGCTCTGCTTCTTGGGACCCCCCCCCGGGAATCAGCCTGGGGCTTGCTCTGCTTCTTGGGACCCCCCCCCCGGGAATCAGCCTGGGCCTTGCTCTGCTTCTTGGGACCCCCCCCCGGGAATCAGCCTGGGGCTTGCTCTGCTTCTTGGGACCCCCCCCCCCGGGAATCAGCCTGGGCCTTGCTCTGCTTCTTGGGACCCCCCCCCCCGGGAATCAGCCTGGGCCTTGCTCTGCTTCTTGGGACCCCCCCCCCGGGAATCAGCCTGGGCCTTGCTCTGCTTCTTGGGACCCCCCCCCCCCGGGAATCAGCCTGGGCCTTGCTCTGCTTCTTGGGACCCCCCCCCCCCGGGAATCAGCCTGGGGCTTGCTCTGCTTCTTGGGACCCCCCCCCCCCGGGAATCAGCCTGGGCCTTGCTCTGCTTCTTGGGACCCCCCCCCCGGGAATCAGCCTGGGGCTTGCTCTGCTTCTTGGGACCCCCTCCCCCCCGGGAATCAGCCTGGGCCTTGCTCTGCTTCTTGGGACCCCCCCCCAGGAATCAGCCTGGGCCTTGCTCTGCTTCTTGGGACCCCCCCCCCTGGGAATCAGCCTGGGGCTTGCTCTGCTTCTTGGGACCCCCCCCAGGGAATCAGCCTGGGCCTTGCTCTGCTTCTTGGGACCCCCCCCCCGGGAATCAGCCTGGGCCTTGCTCTGCTTCTTGGGACCCCCCCCCAGGGAATCAGCCTGGGCCTTGCTCTGCTTCTTGGGACCCCCCCCGGGAATCAGCCTGGGCCTTGCTCTGCTTCTTGGGACCCCCCCCCAGGGAATCAGCCTGGGCCTTGCTCTGCTTCTTGGGACCCCCCCCCAGGGAATCAGCCTGGGCCTTGCTCTGCTCCTTGGGACCCCCCCCAGGGAATCAGCCTGGGCCTTGCTCTGCTTCTTGGGACCCCCCCCCCGGGAATCAGCCTGGGCCTTGCTCTGCTTCTTGGGACCCCCCCCCCCGGGAATCAGCCTGGGCCTTGCTCTGCTTCTTGGGACCCCCCCCCCCGGGAATCAGCCTGGGCCTTGCTCTGCTTCTTGGGACCCCCCCCCGGGAATCAGCCTGGGGCTTGCTCTGCTTCTTGGGACCCCCCCCCAGGGAATCAGCCTGGGCCTTGCTCTGCTTCTTGGGACCCCCCCCCAGGGAATCAGCCTGGGCCTTGCTCTGCTCCTTGGGACCCCCCCCCGGGAATCAGCCTGGGGCTTGCTCTGCTTCTTGGGACCCCCCCCCCGGGAATCAGCCTGGGCCTTGCTCTGCTTCTTGGGACCCCCCCCCAGGGAATCAGCCTGGGCCTTGCTCTGCTTCTTGGGACCCCCCCCCCAGGGAATCAGCCTGGGCCTTGCTCTGCTTCTTGGGACCCCCCCCCCAGGGAATCAGCCTGGGCCTTGCTCTGCTTCTTGGGACCCCCCCCCAGGGAATCAGCCTGGGCCTTGCTCTGCTTCTTGGGACCCCCCCCCGGGAATCAGCCTGGGGCCTTGCTCTGCTTCTTGGGACCCCCCCCCCCGGGAATCAGCCTGGGCCTTGCTCTGCTTCTTGGGACCCCCCCCCCCAGGGAATCAGCCTGGGCCTTGCTCTGCTTCTTGGGACCCCCCCCCCCGGGAATCAGCCTGGGCCTTGCTCTGCTTCTTGGGACCCCCCCCCTGGGAATCAGCCTGGGCCTTGCTCTGCTTCTTGGGACCCCCCCCCAGGGAATCAGCCTGGGCCTTGCTCTGCTTCTTGGGACCCCCCCCCCCGGGAATCAGCCTGGGGCTTGCTCTGCTTCTTGGGACCCCCCCCCCCGGGAATCAGCCTGGGCCTTGCTCTGCTTCTTGGGACCCCCCCCCCAGGGAATCAGCCTGGGCCTTGCTCTGCTTCTTGGGACCCCCCCCCGGGAATCAGCCTGGGCCTTGCTCTGCTTCTTGGGACCCCCCCCCAGGAATCAGCCTGGGCCTTGCTCTGCTTCTTGGGACCCCCCCCCCGGGAATCAGCCTGGGCCTTGCTCTGCTTCTTGGGACCCCCCCCCCGGGAATCAGCCTGGGCCTTGCTCTGCTTCTTGGGACCCCCCCCCCGGGAATCAGCCTGGGCCTTGCTCTGCTTCTTGGGACCCCCCCCCCAGGGAATCAGCCTGGGCCTTGCTCTGCTTCTTGGGACCCCCCCCCCGGGAATCAGCCTGGGCCTTGCTCTGCTTCTTGGGACCCCCCCCCCAGGGAATCAGCCTGGGCCTTGCTCTGCTTCTTGGGACCCCCCCCCGGGAATCAGCCTGGGCCTTGCTCTGCTTCTTGGGACCCCCCCCCCGGGAATCAGCCTGGGCCTTGCTCTGCTTCTTGGGACCCCCCCCCCGGGAATCAGCCTGGGCCTTGCTCTGCTTCTTGGGACCCCCCCCCCGGGAATCAGCCTGGGCCTTGCTCTGCTTCTTGGGACCCCCCCCCCCGGGAATCAGCCTGGGCCTTGCTCTGCTTCTTGGGACCCCCCCCCCCCGGGAATCAGCCTGGGCCTTGCTCTGCTTCTTGGGACCCCCCCCCCCGGGAATCAGCCTGGGCCTTGCTCTGCTTCTTGGGACCCCCCCCCCCGGGAATCAGCCTGGGCCTTGCTCTGCTTCTTGGGACCCCCCCCCCGGGAATCAGCCTGGGCCTTGCTCTGCTTCTTGGGACCCCCCCCCCGGGAATCAGCCTGGGCCTTGCTCTGCTTCTTGGGACCCCCCCCCCGGGAATCAGCCTGGGCCTTGCTCTGCTTCTTGGGACCCCCCCCCCCCCGGGAATCAGCCTGGGCCTTGCTCTGCTTCTTGGGACCCCCCCCCCGGGAATCAGCCTGGGCCTTGCTCTGCTTCTTGGGACCCCCCCCCCGGGAATCAGCCTGGGCCTTGCTCTGCTTCTTGGGACCCCCCCCCCAGGGAATCAGCCTGGGCCTTGCTCTGCTTCTTGGGACCCCCCCCCAGGGAATCAGCCTGGGCCTTGCTCTGCTTCTTGGGACCCCCCCCCCAGGGAATCAGCCTGGGCCTTGCTCTGCTTCTTGGGACCCCCCCCCCGGGAATCAGCCTGGGCCTTGCTCTGCTTCTTGGGACCCCCCCCCCAGGGAATCAGCCTGGGCCTTGCTCTGCTTCTTGGGACCCCCCCCCGGGAATCAGCCTGGGCCTTGCTCTGCTTCTTGGGACCCCCCCCCCGGGAATCAGCCTGGGCCTTGCTCTGCTTCTTGGGACCCCCCCCCCGGGAATCAGCCTGGGCCTTGCTCTGCTTCTTGGGACCCCCCCCCAGGGAATCAGCCTGGGGCTTGCTCTGCTTCTTGGGACCCCCCCCCCGGGAATCAGCCTGGGCCTTGCTCTGCTTCTTGGGACCCCCCCCCAGGGAATCAGCCTGGGGCTTGCTCTGCTTCTTGGGACCCCCCCCCCGGGAATCAGCCTGGGCCTTGCTCTGCTCCTTGGGACCCCCCCCCCAGGGAATCAGCCTGGGCCTTGCTCTGCTTCTTGGGACCCCCCCCCCGGGAATCAGCCTGGGCCTTGCTCTGCTTCTTGGGACCCCCCCCCGGGAATCAGCCTGGGCCTTGCTCTGCTTCTTGGGACCCCCCCCCCGGGAATCAGCCTGGGCCTTGCTCTGCTTCTTGGGACCCCCCCCCGGGAATCAGCCTGGGCCTTGCTCTGCTTCTTGGGACCCCCCCCCCGGGAATCAGCCTGGGCCTTGCTCTGCTTCTTGGGACCCCCCCCCCGGGAATCAGCCTGGGCCTTGCTCTGCTTCTTGGGACCCCCCCCCCCGGGAATCAGCCTGGGCTTGCTCTGCTTCTTGGGACCCCCCCCCAGGGAATCAGCCTGGGCCTTGCTCTGCTTCTTGGGACCCCCCCCCCGGGAATCAGCCTGGGCCTTGCTCTGCTTCTTGGGACCCCCCCCCGGGAATCAGCCTGGGCCTTGCTCTGCTTCTTGGGACCCCCCCCCCGGGAATCAGCCTGGGCCTTGCTCTGCTTCTTGGGACCCCCCCCCCGGGAATCAGCCTGGGCCTTGCTCTGCTCCTTGGGACCCCCCCCCCGGGAATCAGCCTGGGCCTTGCTCTGCTTCTTGGGACCCCCCCCCGGAATCAGCCTGGGCCTTGCTCTGCTCTTGGGACCCCCCCCCAGGAATCAGCCTGGGCCTTGCTCTGCTTCTTGGGACCCCCCCCCCGGGAATCAGCCTGGGCCTTGCTCTGCTTCTTTGGGACCCCCCCCCAGGGAATCAGCCTGGGCTTGCTCTGCTTCTTGGGACCCCCCCCCCGGGAATCAGCCTGGGCCTTGCTCTGCTTCTTGGGACCCCCCCCCCGGGAATCAGCCTGGGCCTTGCTCTGCTTCTTGGGACCCCCCCCCGGGAATCAGCCTGGGCCTTGCTCTGCTTCTTGGGACCCCCCCCCCGGGAATCAGCCTGGGCCTTGCTCTGCTTCTTGGGACCCCCCCCCAGGGAATCAGCCTGGGCCTTGCTCTGCTTCTTGGGACCCCCCCCCCGGGAATCAGCCTGGGCCTTGCTCTGCTTCTTGGGACCCCCCCCCGGGAATCAGCCTGGGCCTTGCTCTGCTTCTTGGGACCCCCCCCCGGGAATCAGCCTGGGCCTTGCTCTGCTTCTTGGGACCCCCCCCCCGGGAATCAGCCTGGGCCTTGCTCTGCTTCTTGGGACCCCCCCCCCGGGAATCAGCCTGGGCCTTGCTCTGCTTCTTGGGACCCCCCCCCCCGGGAATCAGCCTGGGCCTTGCTCTGCTTCTTGGGACCCCCCCCCCCGGGAATCAGCCTGGGCCTTGCTCTGCTTCTTGGGACCCCCCCCCCGGGAATCAGCCTGGGCCTTGCTCTGCTTCTTGGGACCCCCCCCCGGGAATCAGCCTGGGCCTTGCTCTGCTTCTTGGGACCCCCCCCCAGGGAATCAGCCTGGGGCTTGCTCTGCTTCTTGGGACCCCCCCCGGGAATCAGCCTGGGCCTTGCTCTGCTTCTTGGGACCCCCCCCCCCCGGGAATCAGCCTGGGCCTTGCTCTGCTTCTTGGGACCCCCCCCCGGGAATCAGCCTGGGCCTTGCTCTGCTTCTTGGGACCCCCCCCCCGGGAATCAGCCTGGGCCTTGCTCTGCTTCTTGGGACCCCCCCCCCAGGGAATCAGCCTGGGCCTTGCTCTGCTTCTTGGGACCCCCCCCCGGGAATCAGCCTGGGCCTTGCTCTGCTTCTTGGGACCCCCCCCCCGGGAATCAGCCTGGGCCTTGCTCTGCTTCTTGGGACCCCCCCCCCGGGAATCAGCCTGGGCTTGCTCTGCTTCTTGGGACCCCCCCCCCGGGAATCAGCCTGGGCCTTGCTCTGCTTCTTGGGACCCCCCCCCCCGGGAATCAGCCTGGGCCTTGCTCTGCTTCTTGGGACCCCCCCCCCCGGGAATCAGCCTGGGCTTGCTCTGCTTCTTGGGACCCCCCCCCCCGGGAATCAGCCTGGGCCTTGCTCTGCTTCTTGGGACCCCCCCCCCGGGAATCAGCCTGGGCCTTGCTCTGCTTCTTGGGACCCCCCCCCGGGATCAGCCTGGGCCTTGCTCTGCTTCTTGGGACCCCCCCCCGGGAATCAGCCTGGGCCTTGCTCTGCTTCTTGGGACCCCCCCCCGGGAATCAGCCTGGGCCTTGCTCTGCTTCTTGGGACCCCCCCCCCGGGAATCAGCCTGGGCCTTGCTCTGCTTCTTGGGACCCCCCCCCCGGGAATCAGCCTGGGCTTGCTCTGCTTCTTGGGACCCCCCCCCCAGGGAATCAGCCTGGGCCTTGCTCTGCTTCTTGGGACCCCCCCCCCGGGAATCAGCCTGGGCCTTGCTCTGCTTCTTGGGACCCCCCCCCCCGGGGAATCAGCCTGGGCCTTGCTCTGCTTCTTGGGACCCCCCCCCGGGAATCAGCCTGGGCCTTGCTCTGCTTCTTGGGACCCCCCCCCCCCCGGGGAATCAGCCTGGGCCTTGCTCTGCTCTTGGGACCCCCCCCCCGGGGAAGGCAGCCTGGGCCTTGCTCTGCTCTTGGGACCCCCCCGAGCCGGGAAGTCAGCCTGGGCCTTGCTCTGCTTCTTGGGACCCCCCCTCTCACCGCCCGGGGGGGCAGCCTGGGCCTTGCT
>NW_027465994.1:0-10000 GCF_049634645.1 Pelodiscus sinensis
CCCTAACCCTAACCCTAACCCTAACCCTAACCCTAACCCTAACCCTAACCCTAACCCTAACCCTAACCCTAACCCTAACCCTAACCCTAACCCTAACCCTAACCCTAACCCTAACCCTAACCCTAACCCTAACCCTAACCCTAACCCTAACCCTAACCCTAACCCTAACCCTAACCCTAACCCTAACCCTAACCCTAACCCTAACCCTAACCCTAACCCTAACCCTAACCCTAACCCTAACCCTAACCCTAACCCTAACCCTAACCCTAACCCTAACCCTAACCCTAACCCTAACCCTAACCCTAACCCTAACCCTAACCCTAACCCTAACCCTAACCCTAACCCTAACCCTAACCCTAACCCTAACCCTAACCCTAACCCTAACCCTAACCCTAACCCTAACCCTAACCCTAACCCTAACCCTAACCCTAACCCTAACCCTAACCCTAACCCTAACCCTAACCCTAACCCTAACCCTAACCCTAACCCTAACCCTAACCCTAACCCTAACCCTAACCCTAACCCTAACCCTAACCCTAACCCTAACCCTAACCCTAACCCTAACCCTAACCCTAACCCTAACCCTAACCCTAACCCTAACCCTAACCCTAACCCTAACCCTAACCCTAACCCTAACCCTAACCCTAACCCTAACCCTAACCCTAACCCTAACCCTAACCCTAACCCTAACCCTAACCCTAACCCTAACCCTAACCCTAACCCTAACCCTAACCCTAACCCTAACCCTAACCCTAACCCTAACCCTAACCCTAACCCTAACCCTAACCCTAACCCTAACCCTAACCCTAACCCTAACCCTAACCCTAACCCTAACCCTAACCCTAACCCTAACCCTAACCCTAACCCTAACCCTAACCCTAACCCTAACCCTAACCCTAACCCTAACCCTAACCCTAACCCTAACCCTAACCCTAACCCTAACCCTAACCCTAACCCTAACCCTAACCCTAACCCTAACCCTAACCCTAACCCTAACCCTAACCCTAACCCTAACCCTAACCCTAACCCTAACCCTAACCCTAACCCTAACCCTAACCCTAACCCTAACCCTAACCCTAACCCTAACCCTAACCCTAACCCTAACCCTAACCCTAACCCTAACCCTAACCCTAACCCTAACCCTAACCCTAACCCTAACCCTAACCCTAACCCTAACCCTAACCCTAACCCTAACCCTAACCCTAACCCTAACCCTAACCCTAACCCTAACCCTAACCCTAACCCTAACCCTAACCCTAACCCTAACCCTAACCCTAACCCTAACCCTAACCCTAACCCTAACCCTAACCCTAACCCTAACCCTAACCCTAACCCTAACCCTAACCCTAACCCTAACCCTAACCCTAACCCTAACCCTAACCCTAACCCTAACCCTAACCCTAACCCTAACCCTAACCCTAACCCTAACCCTAACCCTAACCCTAACCCTAACCCTAACCCTAACCCTAACCCTAACCCTAACCCTAACCCTAACCCTAACCCTAACCCTAACCCTAACCCTAACCCTAACCCTAACCCTAACCCTAACCCTAACCCTAACCCTAACCCTAACCCTAACCCTAACCCTAACCCTAACCCTAACCCTAACCCTAACCCTAACCCTAACCCTAACCCTAACCCTAACCCTAACCCTAACCCTAACCCTAACCCTAACCCTAACCCTAACCCTAACCCTAACCCTAACCCTAACCCTAACCCTAACCCTAACCCTAACCCTAACCCTAACCCTAACCCTAACCCTAACCCTAACCCTAACCCTAACCCTAACCCTAACCCTAACCCTAACCCTAACCCTAACCCTAACCCTAACCCTAACCCTAACCCTAACCCTAACCCTAACCCTAACCCTAACCCTAACCCTAACCCTAACCCTAACCCTAACCCTAACCCTAACCCTAACCCTAACCCTAACCCTAACCCTAACCCTAACCCTAACCCTAACCCTAACCCTAACCCTAACCCTAACCCTAACCCTAACCCTAACCCTAACCCTAACCCTAACCCTAACCCTAACCCTAACCCTAACCCTAACCCTAACCCTAACCCTAACCCTAACCCTAACCCTAACCCTAACCCTAACCCTAACCCTAACCCTAACCCTAACCCTAACCCTAACCCTAACCCTAACCCTAACCCTAACCCTAACCCTAACCCTAACCCTAACCCTAACCCTAACCCTAACCCTAACCCTAACCCTAACCCTAACCCTAACCCTAACCCTAACCCTAACCCTAACCCTAACCCTAACCCTAACCCTAACCCTAACCCTAACCCTAACCCTAACCCTAACCCTAACCCTAACCCTAACCCTAACCCTAACCCTAACCCTAACCCTAACCCTAACCCTAACCCTAACCCTAACCCTAACCCTAACCCTAACCCTAACCCTAACCCTAACCCTAACCCTAACCCTAACCCTAACCCTAACCCTAACCCTAACCCTAACCCTAACCCTAACCCTAACCCTAACCCTAACCCTAACCCTAACCCTAACCCTAACCCTAACCCTAACCCTAACCCTAACCCTAACCCTAACCCTAACCCTAACCCTAACCCTAACCCTAACCCTAACCCTAACCCTAACCCTAACCCTAACCCTAACCCTAACCCTAACCCTAACCCTAACCCTAACCCTAACCCTAACCCTAACCCTAACCCTAACCCTAACCCTAACCCTAACCCTAACCCTAACCCTAACCCTAACCCTAACCCTAACCCTAACCCTAACCCTAACCCTAACCCTAACCCTAACCCTAACCCTAACCCTAACCCTAACCCTAACCCTAACCCTAACCCTAACCCTAACCCTAACCCTAACCCTAACCCTAACCCTAACCCTAACCCTAACCCTAACCCTAACCCTAACCCTAACCCTAACCCTAACCCTAACCCTAACCCTAACCCTAACCCTAACCCTAACCCTAACCCTAACCCTAACCCTAACCCTAACCCTAACCCTAACCCTAACCCTAACCCTAACCCTAACCCTAACCCTAACCCTAACCCTAACCCTAACCCTAACCCTAACCCTAACCCTAACCCTAACCCTAACCCTAACCCTAACCCTAACCCTAACCCTAACCCTAACCCTAACCCTAACCCTAACCCTAACCCTAACCCTAACCCTAACCCTAACCCTAACCCTAACCCTAACCCTAACCCTAACCCTAACCCTAACCCTAACCCTAACCCTAACCCTAACCCTAACCCTAACCCTAACCCTAACCCTAACCCTAACCCTAACCCTAACCCTAACCCTAACCCTAACCCTAACCCTAACCCTAACCCTAACCCTAACCCTAACCCTAACCCTAACCCTAACCCTAACCCTAACCCTAACCCTAACCCTAACCCTAACCCTAACCCTAACCCTAACCCTAACCCTAACCCTAACCCTAACCCTAACCCTAACCCTAACCCTAACCCTAACCCTAACCCTAACCCTAACCCTAACCCTAACCCTAACCCTAACCCTAACCCTAACCCTAACCCTAACCCTAACCCTAACCCTAACCCTAACCCTAACCCTAACCCTAACCCTAACCCTAACCCTAACCCTAACCCTAACCCTAACCCTAACCCTAACCCTAACCCTAACCCTAACCCTAACCCTAACCCTAACCCTAACCCTAACCCTAACCCTAACCCTAACCCTAACCCTAACCCTAACCCTAACCCTAACCCTAACCCTAACCCTAACCCTAACCCTAACCCTAACCCTAACCCTAACCCTAACCCTAACCCTAACCCTAACCCTAACCCTAACCCTAACCCTAACCCTAACCCTAACCCTAACCCTAACCCTAACCCTAACCCTAACCCTAACCCTAACCCTAACCCTAACCCTAACCCTAACCCTAACCCTAACCCTAACCCTAACCCTAACCCTAACCCTAACCCTAACCCTAACCCTAACCCTAACCCTAACCCTAACCCTAACCCTAACCCTAACCCTAACCCTAACCCTAACCCTAACCCTAACCCTAACCCTAACCCTAACCCTAACCCTAACCCTAACCCTAACCCTAACCCTAACCCTAACCCTAACCCTAACCCTAACCCTAACCCTAACCCTAACCCTAACCCTAACCCTAACCCTAACCCTAACCCTAACCCTAACCCTAACCCTAACCCTAACCCTAACCCTAACCCTAACCCTAACCCTAACCCTAACCCTAACCCTAACCCTAACCCTAACCCTAACCCTAACCCTAACCCTAACCCTAACCCTAACCCTAACCCTAACCCTAACCCTAACCCTAACCCTAACCCTAACCCTAACCCTAACCCTAACCCTAACCCTAACCCTAACCCTAACCCTAACCCTAACCCTAACCCTAACCCTAACCCTAACCCTAACCCTAACCCTAACCCTAACCCTAACCCTAACCCTAACCCTAACCCTAACCCTAACCCTAACCCTAACCCTAACCCTAACCCTAACCCTAACCCTAACCCTAACCCTAACCCTAACCCTAACCCTAACCCTAACCCTAACCCTAACCCTAACCCTAACCCTAACCCTAACCCTAACCCTAACCCTAACCCTAACCCTAACCCTAACCCTAACCCTAACCCTAACCCTAACCCTAACCCTAACCCTAACCCTAACCCTAACCCTAACCCTAACCCTAACCCTAACCCTAACCCTAACCCTAACCCTAACCCTAACCCTAACCCTAACCCTAACCCTAACCCTAACCCTAACCCTAACCCTAACCCTAACCCTAACCCTAACCCTAACCCTAACCCTAACCCTAACCCTAACCCTAACCCTAACCCTAACCCTAACCCTAACCCTAACCCTAACCCTAACCCTAACCCTAACCCTAACCCTAACCCTAACCCTAACCCTAACCCTAACCCTAACCCTAACCCTAACCCTAACCCTAACCCTAACCCTAACCCTAACCCTAACCCTAACCCTAACCCTAACCCTAACCCTAACCCTAACCCTAACCCTAACCCTAACCCTAACCCTAACCCTAACCCTAACCCTAACCCTAACCCTAACCCTAACCCTAACCCTAACCCTAACCCTAACCCTAACCCTAACCCTAACCCTAACCCTAACCCTAACCCTAACCCTAACCCTAACCCTAACCCTAACCCTAACCCTAACCCTAACCCTAACCCTAACCCTAACCCTAACCCTAACCCTAACCCTAACCCTAACCCTAACCCTAACCCTAACCCTAACCCTAACCCTAACCCTAACCCTAACCCTAACCCTAACCCTAACCCTAACCCTAACCCTAACCCTAACCCTAACCCTAACCCTAACCCTAACCCTAACCCTAACCCTAACCCTAACCCTAACCCTAACCCTAACCCTAACCCTAACCCTAACCCTAACCCTAACCCTAACCCTAACCCTAACCCTAACCCTAACCCTAACCCTAACCCTAACCCTAACCCTAACCCTAACCCTAACCCTAACCCTAACCCTAACCCTAACCCTAACCCTAACCCTAACCCTAACCCTAACCCTAACCCTAACCCTAACCCTAACCCTAACCCTAACCCTAACCCTAACCCTAACCCTAACCCTAACCCTAACCCTAACCCTAACCCTAACCCTAACCCTAACCCTAACCCTAACCCTAACCCTAACCCTAACCCTAACCCTAACCCTAACCCTAACCCTAACCCTAACCCTAACCCTAACCCTAACCCTAACCCTAACCCTAACCCTAACCCTAACCCTAACCCTAACCCTAACCCTAACCCTAACCCTAACCCTAACCCTAACCCTAACCCTAACCCTAACCCTAACCCTAACCCTAACCCTAACCCTAACCCTAACCCTAACCCTAACCCTAACCCTAACCCTAACCCTAACCCTAACCCTAACCCTAACCCTAACCCTAACCCTAACCCTAACCCTAACCCTAACCCTAACCCTAACCCTAACCCTAACCCTAACCCTAACCCTAACCCTAACCCTAACCCTAACCCTAACCCTAACCCTAACCCTAACCCTAACCCTAACCCTAACCCTAACCCTAACCCTAACCCTAACCCTAACCCTAACCCTAACCCTAACCCTAACCCTAACCCTAACCCTAACCCTAACCCTAACCCTAACCCTAACCCTAACCCTAACCCTAACCCTAACCCTAACCCTAACCCTAACCCTAACCCTAACCCTAACCCTAACCCTAACCCTAACCCTAACCCTAACCCTAACCCTAACCCTAACCCTAACCCTAACCCTAACCCTAACCCTAACCCTAACCCTAACCCTAACCCTAACCCTAACCCTAACCCTAACCCTAACCCTAACCCTAACCCTAACCCTAACCCTAACCCTAACCCTAACCCTAACCCTAACCCTAACCCTAACCCTAACCCTAACCCTAACCCTAACCCTAACCCTAACCCTAACCCTAACCCTAACCCTAACCCTAACCCTAACCCTAACCCTAACCCTAACCCTAACCCTAACCCTAACCCTAACCCTAACCCTAACCCTAACCCTAACCCTAACCCTAACCCTAACCCTAACCCTAACCCTAACCCTAACCCTAACCCTAACCCTAACCCTAACCCTAACCCTAACCCTAACCCTAACCCTAACCCTAACCCTAACCCTAACCCTAACCCTAACCCTAACCCTAACCCTAACCCTAACCCTAACCCTAACCCTAACCCTAACCCTAACCCTAACCCTAACCCTAACCCTAACCCTAACCCTAACCCTAACCCTAACCCTAACCCTAACCCTAACCCTAACCCTAACCCTAACCCTAACCCTAACCCTAACCCTAACCCTAACCCTAACCCTAACCTCTAACCCTAACCCTAACCCTAACCCTAACCCTAACCCTAACCCTAACCCTAACCCTAACCCTAACCCTAACCCTAACCCTAACCCTAACCCTAACCCTAACCCTAACCCTAACCCTAACCCTAACCCTAACCCTAACCCTAACCCTAACCCTAACCCTAACCCTAACCCTAACCCTAACCCTAACCCTAACCCTAACCCTAACCCTAACCCTAACCCTAACCCTAACCCTAACCCTAACCCTAACCCTAACCCTAACCCTAACCCTAACCCTAACCCTAACCCTAACCCTAACCCTAACCCTAACCCTAACCCTAACCCTAACCCTAACCCTAACCCTAACCCTAACCCTAACCCTAACCCTAACCCTAACCCTAACCCTAACCCTAACCCTAACCCTAACCCTAACCCTAACCCTAACCCTAACCCTAACCCTAACCCTAACCCTAACCCTAACCCTAACCCTAACCCTAACCCTAACCCTAACCCTAACCCTAACCCTAACCCTAACCCTAACCCTAACCCTAACCCTAACCCTAACCCTAACCCTAACCCTAACCCTAACCCTAACCCTAACCCTAACCCTAACCCTAACCCTAACCCTAACCCTAACCCTAACCCTAACCCTAACCCTAACCCTAACCCTAACCCTAACCCTAACCCTAACCCTAACCCTAACCCTAACCCTAACCCTAACCCTAACCCTAACCCTAACCCTAACCCTAACCCTAACCCTAACCCTAACCCTAACCCTAACCCTAACCCTAACCCTAACCCTAACCCTAACCCTAACCCTAACCCTAACCCTAACCCTAACCCTAACCCTAACCCTAACCCTAACCCTAACCCTAACCCTAACCCTAACCCTAACCCTAACCCTAACCCTAACCCTAACCCTAACCCTAACCCTAACCCTAACCCTAACCCTAACCCTAACCCTAACCCTAACCCTAACCCTAACCCTAACCCTAACCCTAACCCTAACCCTAACCCTAACCCTAACCCTAACCCTAACCCTAACCCTAACCCTAACCCTAACCCTAACCCTAACCCTAACCCTAACCCTAACCCTAACCCTAACCCTAACCCTAACCCTAACCCTAACCCTAACCCTAACCCTAACCCTAACCCTAACCCTAACCCTAACCCTAACCCTAACCCTAACCCTAACCCTAACCCTAACCCTAACCCTAACCCTAACCCTAACCCTAACCCTAACCCTAACCCTAACCCTAACCCTAACCCTAACCCTAACCCTAACCCTAACCCTAACCCTAACCCTAACCCTAACCCTAACCCTAACCCTAACCCTAACCCTAACCCTAACCCTAACCCTAACCCTAACCCTAACCCTAACCCTAACCCTAACCCTAACCCTAACCCTAACCCTAACCCTAACCCTAACCCTAACCCTAACCCTAACCCTAACCCTAACCCTAACCCTAACCCTAACCCTAACCCTAACCCTAACCCTAACCCTAACCCTAACCCTAACCCTAACCCTAACCCTAACCCTAACCCTAACCCTAACCCTAACCCTAACCCTAACCCTAACCCTAACCCTAACCCTAACCCTAACCCTAACCCTAACCCTAACCCTAACCCTAACCCTAACCCTAACCCTAACCCTAACCCTAACCCTAACCCTAACCCTAACCCTAACCCTAACCCTAACCCTAACCCTAACCCTAACCCTAACCCTAACCCTAACCCTAACCCTAACCCTAACCCTAACCCTAACCCTAACCCTAACCCTAACCCTAACCCTAACCCTAACCCTAACCCTAACCCTAACCCTAACCCTAACCCTAACCCTAACCCTAACCCTAACC
Organism: Pelodiscus sinensis; assembly: GCF_049634645.1. Lineage (NCBI taxonomy): Eukaryota > Metazoa > Chordata > Testudines > Trionychidae > Pelodiscus > Pelodiscus sinensis. The sequence goes on from NW_027465994.1 coordinate 8,644, forward strand.
CTAACCCTAACCCTAACCCTAACCCTAACCCTAACCCTAACCCTAACCCTAACCCTAACCCTAACCCTAACCCTAACCCTAACCCTAACCCTAACCCTAACCCTAACCCTAACCCTAACCCTAACCCTAACCCTAACCCTAACCCTAACCCTAACCCTAACCCTAACCCTAACCCTAACCCTAACCCTAACCCTAACCCTAACCCTAACCCTAACCCTAACCCTAACCCTAACCCTAACCCTAACCCTAACCCTAACCCTAACCCTAACCCTAACCCTAACCCTAACCCTAACCCTAACCCTAACCCTAACCCTAACCCTAACCCTAACCCTAACCCTAACCCTAACCCTAACCCTAACCCTAACCCTAACCCTAACCCTAACCCTAACCCTAACCCTAACCCTAACCCTAACCCTAACCCTAACCCTAACCCTAACCCTAACCCTAACCCTAACCCTAACCCTAACCCTAACCCTAACCCTAACCCTAACCCTAACCCTAACCCTAACCCTAACCCTAACCCTAACCCTAACCCTAACCCTAACCCTAACCCTAACCCTAACCCTAACCCTAACCCTAACCCTAACCCTAACCCTAACCCTAACCCTAACCCTAACCCTAACCCTAACCCTAACCCTAACCCTAACCCTAACCCTAACCCTAACCCTAACCCTAACCCTAACCCTAACCCTAACCCTAACCCTAACCCTAACCCTAACCCTAACCCTAACCCTAACCCTAACCCTAACCCTAACCCTAACCCTAACCCTAACCCTAACCCTAACCCTAACCCTAACCCTAACCCTAACCCTAACCCTAACCCTAACCCTAACCCTAACCCTAACCCTAACCCTAACCCTAACCCTAACCCTAACCCTAACCCTAACCCTAACCCTAACCCTAACCCTAACCCTAACCCTAACCCTAACCCTAACCCTAACCCTAACCCTAACCCTAACCCTAACCCTAACCCTAACCCTAACCCTAACCCTAACCCTAACCCTAACCCTAACCCTAACCCTAACCCTAACCCTAACCCTAACCCTAACCCTAACCCTAACCCTAACCCTAACCCTAACCCTAACCCTAACCCTAACCCTAACCCTAACCCTAACCCTAACCCTAACCCTAACCCTAACCCTAACCCTAACCCTAACCCTAACCCTAACCCTAACCCTAACCCTAACCCTAACCCTAACCCTAACCCTAACCCTAACCCTAACCCTAACCCTAACCCTAACCCTAACCCTAACCCTAACCCTAACCCTAACCCTAACCCTAACCCTAACCCTAACCCTAACCCTAACCCTAACCCTAACCCTAACCCTAACCCTAACCCTAACCCTAACCCTAACCC